>NC_090656.1:15538383-15683383 GCF_040937935.1 Hyperolius riggenbachi | reverse complement strand
AATTCGACCAAACTCGAATAATAAAAAGGGGTATCCGAGCACCACTGGCCTTGTGGAATCTCTGAATAAAGAATTCCAGCGTTTTCCAACTACTGCTTGGTTTGCGGATCCTTCGGTGCATACAAAAAAAAAAAAAGAGAAAGGAGGAGGAGATGTACAATTCTTAGCAACTTCCAGGAGAGCATACAGCGCCATCTAGTGGCCAAAAAGTAATATTAAAGTTAAAATAATAAAAATAAAATACATTTGATATTTATTAAAGAGACACTGAAGTGTAAAGAAAAAAATATGATATAAAAAATATAATGATTTGTATGTGTAGCATAGCTAAGAAATAAAACATTAGGACTGGAGCAGAAACATAAGTCTAATATTGTTTCCAGTACAGAAAGAGTAAAACTCCAGTTGTCCTCTACGCAAAAGAGCCATTGGCTCCACAACTTTCAAAGTTGCAGAGACCTCTGTCTTCTGAAGCTTGTTATCTCAACTGTCAATCACTGTATTGTTTTTTCTTCAGCAAAGGACAGGTCAATAGTTCACTAGACTGCTCTGTAAAATCATTTAGAATGTGTGTAAACTACTAACAATGTTATAAAAAAAACAACACTATATAACTGAAAAAAAAAATGAGAATATTTTCTTTGCTACTAAAGTTTTGGTAATTATCTGTACTACACAACCAATTCATTGTATCTCCTTTCTTTCTTTCCTTCAGGGTCTCTTTAAAACCCTTTGAAACCCCCCACCTCCCCCATAGCTGCAAACAAACACATATTAAAAAAAATGTCAGTTTCTTAACAAAATGTACCACCCAAAGAAAGCCTAGTTGGTAGTGAAAAAAACAAGATATAGATCATTTAGGTACGATAAGTGGTGATAAAATAATTGGTGAATGAATGGGAGGAGCGCTGACAGGAAAATTGCTTCCGTCCTTAAAGGGAACCAGAGACGAACCTGTGAGAATCTGCTTAGCTGCCTGTGCAGACAGGCAGCGTTTTGATCACTGTTCACGTCTGCATTCTGCAGGTCTCTTTAAGAGAGACATTTTGTCAGTTCTGCAGCTTGCTGCTGAGGAATTTGCATACATTCGTTATGCAAATCCCCTACCTGCCTCCTGTGATGACTGGCAGTATAAAGGTTGGGATTACCCACAGTCCTTTGCTGGTCATTCCTTCAGGGTTTGTAGTACACACTCCTAGAGAGTGTCAGCCATGCTACTTCTTGTTGAAGTTATCTTCGAGTAATTCCTGGAAACTGTGCTAGGCAGATTTCCCTAGTGCAGTTAGGATTGTTTATCTGTTTGTTTGTTCTGTTGCTGTTGTCCTGTCCCAGCGGTGGTCGACAGGAAATGGTTCTGATCTCTGTTCTTGGGGTATAGCTGGTGCAGCGGTTGCTACCAGCTATCTCTTCTGTTCTGTCTCCTGGGATCGCGCTAGCCACTTTTCGCTAGCCCTGGGGATCCTTCTGTTCTGTCTCCTGGGATCGCGCTAGCCACTTTTCGCTAGCGCTGGGATCCTTCTGTTCTGTCTCCTGGGATCGCGCTAGCCACTTTTCGCTAGCGCTGGGGATCCTTCTGTTCTGTCTCTTGGGATCGCGCTAGCCACTTTTCGCTAGTGCTGTGGATCCTTCTGTTCTGCTACTCTGTACCTGGATCGCACTCGCTTCTCGCTAGTGCTGTGGATCCTATCTCTCGCTTGTCCCTGTTTTCGTGTGTCTGTCTTGTCTGCTACGGACGCTTGCTGGAGGCTCGGTGAGGTAACCGTTAAGCAAGCGTTCACGTCCTCTGTTTCATGTTTGTCTGTCGATGGTTAGTTAGGCGTGCTTGTCTCTATTGTGCTTATCACGTGGAGACCGCGCATAACCGCGTGCACTGTTGCGAATGAGTGCGGTGTTCGCGGTTAGCTAGCGTTTGTTATTTTTCAGTATATTCTCATTGTATTATTTGCTGTGCCTTTGCTAACCTCATATTCTGTTCTGATCTGCCTTGTGTCACGCTTGGCGATCGCACCTCTCGCGATCGCGTTCCTGCTTCGTATCTGCTGTGGTGTGTGCACAGTCACGGGTTGGCGACTAGTTTTATGCACACACACACAATCTGTCTCTGTGCTCACTCTCAATCGCTTCTCTTGCGATTACAGTTCTTCCCTTCGTACAATTCCTGTCTGGCGTGTGTGGTAGAGCAGAGGAGCTGTTCCTCTGCACTCCACAGCTCCACCTGCCGTCAGGAATTTCCCTCTGCAGGTGCATTGCACCTACTGCTGGGTTCCTGCAAATGTATACGCTTGTGGAGGAAATCCGCCATGTCAGCGCACGTCTGGTGCGCTGACCACGGAGACGATTCCACAATCGTTACAGAACCGTACTGGAAAAAATAAAAAAGCTTCTATACATACCTGGGGCTTCCTCCAGCCCCATGCCGCCGCCGTCTCTATCGCCGCTACCGGGTCCCGTCACTTCCGGCGGACGCGGCCAATTGTACGCAAGAGCAGGGACTCCCTCCATATCCTTACGCATGCGCCTGCGTAGTATGGAGGCGCATGCGTAAGGATATGGAGGAGTCCCTGCTCTTGCGTACAACTGGCCACGGCCGCTGCAAGTGACGCACTGCCCTTGCGTCGACTGGCCGAAAGTACGGGACCCGGTACCGGCGGATAGAGGCAGCGGAGGATGGCGGCGTGGGAGCGATCCAGGCTTATGGGGCTGGAGGAAGCCCCAGGTATGTATAAAAGCTTTTTCATTTTTTCTGGTGCAGAATGCTCCATGCCATGGGTGCGCAGTCAGGGCAGTGCATCCGCAGTAGTCAGTGACTAAGGAGTGAGGCCACAAACTACAGGTGGCTGGAGGAAGCCCGAGGTAAATCTAAAAATACTTTTGTTGTACTCATATCAGATTGACTTTAAAGCGGATCCGAGATGAAAAACTATAACAAGTAACTTGTCTATATATCTTATCTAAAGTTTATATAGTTTACTCAGGAAATCTAGCTGCAAACAGCTGCAACAGTTTATGATTATTTATTCCTGTGACACAATGAGGGCAGCCATGTTCTGCTTGTCACATTACACACAGGAAAGTTGATCTGTATCTCCAGCCCTTAGCCTGTGAAAACTTCACTCCCCTCTCCTACTCCCTCCTCTCCTCTGCCTCTGAAATCTCTGGCTAGTAACACCTCCTCCTCCTGCCCAGACTGAGCTCCCATAAGCCCTTGCTACTAAGGCTGAGAGTGGCAAGGCTCTCTGGAGAAGCTGGTTTTGTTTATAGGGAATTAGAGTATTAAAACAAAACAAAAAAAGTATTTGGCTTGAGGAATGCCCTATAAACTATATGAAAGGAACACAATTATGCAATGAGTAAAAGTTTATCTCGGATCCACTTCAAGTCTCTTCCTGGAAGGGATCAGTCAGAGGAGCTGAGGGTGTACCGCCCTCTATAGGCGACGCTGCAGACAGTCCTTGTGTGACATGGATGGACTCTGACGGCACTAAACACAGCATGTGAGATAAGTAGATAGAGGAGCGCTGAATCTGTGCTTTCCACGGTTCCGTTATCTGATTTGGCAGCCTCTGAAACTTCTCTTATCTCCAGCAATAAAAAGCAGGATATCGCAGCATGTGATACCTTTATGGGCTAGCCAAATACATTTATAGGCGTATAAATTCCATTCTTCAGGCGATGTTATACTGGGCATAGACGGTTCAGTTTTTCAGCTCAATCGATTCAGTCGCTTGATTCTCTGATCTTCCGCTCGTTTTTTTCTTATCTTTTTCCATTCACTTCAATGACAAATCGAGAGGCAGAACGATCGAACATGTCGGAAATGATCTATCAAAGCCATCTATCTACTGCAAAAACTAACCGTGTATTCCCGACATTAGACAAATGAACGAAAAATCTCAAAGTTTTAGCAAGGACTGTATCTGCATGGGTTTCAGGGGAGGGGGTTTACCACCTAAGCCACTCCCTTTCCTTTATAGAGGAACTCCAGTGAAAATGTAATAAAAAAGTGCTTCAATTTTACAATAATTATGTATAAATGATTTAGTCAGTGTTTGCCCATTATAAAATCTTTTAAATCCCTGATTTACATTCTGACATCACATGGTGACATTTTTACTGTTGGCAGTTGATGTATCTGCTGCATGCTTTTTTGGCAGTTGGAAACAGCTGTAAACAGCTATTTCCCACAATGCAACAAGGTTCACAGACAGAAAACTGCCAGGAGTACCATGGCTCTCAGAGCTTCTTGTGGGAGGGGTTTCACCACAATATCAGTCATACAGCGCCCCCTGATGGTCTGTTTGAGAAAAGGAATAGATTTCTCATGTAAAAGGGGATATCAGCTACTGATTGGGATAAAGTTCAATTCTTGGTCGGAGTTTCTCTTTAAAAAAGGGGGTCTGCATATGCTAATAGGGCCACAATGCGTGGCAAAAAGCAAACAATTACAAAGTGTGAGCAATGACTATCTGAATTGATTTCAGGGGAAGACAAGGATTTTAATCCCCTGAGCGCATGCGTGTGTGGAGGTTGGGTATTGTGGGGGTTTGTATGAAAAGGTTTTTACTTCTGGGCCTCAAAAGGGTAGCATTTGTGGAAGCAGGAAATTTGGATGCATGAGGCAAGTGGACAAAAAGGGCGCTACAATTCACTCCCATAATAAATATCGTTTGATGGGCGCCGAACAGGAAAAAAGGGCGGCGGAGATAATTAACGTTTTCAAACGGCGCCTGGAGATTTTTAATGTTTTCTAACGGCGCTTGTGATGATTTAAAGGAATACTGTAGGGGGGTCGGGGGAAAAGGAGTTGAACTTACCCAGGGCTTCTATTGGTCCCCGCAGTCATCCTGTGCCCGCCCAGCCACTCACCGATGCTCCGGCCCCGCCTCCAGTTCACTTCTGGAATTTCAGACTTTAAAGTCTGAAAACCACTCCGCCTGTGTTGCCATGTCCTCGCTCCCGCTGATGTCACCAGGAGCGTACTGCACAGGCACAGACCCTAATGGGCCTGCGCAATACACTCCTGGTGACGTCAGTGGGAGGGAGGGCGCGGCTGCGCAGGCGCAGTGGTTTTCAGACTTTAAAGTCAGACATTCCAGAAGTGAACTGGAGGCGGGGCCGGAGCATCGGTGAGTGGCTGCGCCAACACAGGATGTCTGCGGGGGACCAATAGAAGCCCCGGGTAAGTTCAGCTCATTTTCCCCCGACCCCATACAGTATTCCTTTAAGTTTACAGAATGCACCGTGACTAATAACGTTTAGAAAAATACTAGACATATTTATCGTATTTAACTAAAACATTCTGTAAAATGTTATCCCTTAGGCCTCGTTCACATCAGGGCCGTTTCTGTGCGCTTTCCACAGCGCACTGCCCTGTGCGATCAACAACGTATTCATTTTTCCATTACTAAATGTAGCTGGTTCACATCTATGCGCTGCGCTGAGCAGCGTTACAGAAACGTAGTGTTGCATGCATTTCTGTGCGCTGAGCTGTAAAGCGCACAGCAATGCAAGTGAATGGGTCCGCTTTTTTAGCGCATAGAAGCGCGTACAAGCGCATAGAAGCACATGCGTTTTTTACCCCTAATTGGAGAAAAAAATACATTTACATACAAAAACAAAGTTTTATTGACAACTGCTGCTGCTACAGTAAGCAAAACGTGCTTTAAAGAAGCGCAGCGCAACGCATAGAAACGCGGACTAAAGCGCGCACAAGCGCATGCGTTTTTTACCATGCGCTTTAACACGTTTTTCAGCGCAGCAGATGTGAACGAGGCCTTACTGTTTGTAAAACATTATTATTCACAAAATAAAGTGATCAGTACGTAACGTAAATTATAATATATTTTTTTACAGTCACTATTTGTAAAACATTATTCTCCACACAGGAATGATTGGTAGTTACACACCACTGGATCCTTTCATTCAAATAACAGGAGAACCATCACCATAGAGTAACTAAGGCGATCAAAGCACTGATCACCACTGTTAAGGAAAAAAAAAAATTGTACTCCTTTAAAGGGCCACTATCACGAAAAAAGTAGGCTGTTAAAATCTGACAGAACTGACAGATTTTGGGCCAGACCATCTCCTCATGGGGGATTCTCAGGGTTTTCTTTGTTTTCCTGAACAGAAGTTTAACTGCCAAAACAGTAAGATACCAGCCAGCCTCCCTACTCACTTGCACACTAATATGGCAGTTAGACTTGGCAACTGCTGGCCCCAAACCTGTCAGTTCTGTCAGATTTTACTTTTTTTTTGCGATAGTGGTCGTTTAAAAAGGACCATTGCGAAAAAGGTTTTCTTTGTTTTCAACAGCATTTCCTGAACAACCAGAACTGAACTTCATCCCAATCAGTAGCTGATACCCCCTTTTACCCTGAGAAATCTTTACCTTTTCTCCAGGGGCGTAGCAATAGGGGGTGCAGAGGTTGTGACCGCATCAGAGCCCTTGGGCCAGAGGGGCCCCAAAGGGCCTTCCCTAAACTGCAGTATTAGCGCTCTATTGGTCCTGTGCTCATAATAATCACTTCTATAGATGCTTTGAATAGTGGTAATCATTAACAAGCTGCTCCCCATCCCCTTCTTGCACCTCTGACACTGTAGTTACCATTGGCAGGTTTTGGTGCGCGTATAAATTGTTATGTATAGAGTGCTTGGGGGGCCCCATTGTAAAGCTTGCATCGGGGCCCACAGCTCCTTAGCTACGCCTCTGCTTTTCTCAAACGGATTATCAGCAGGCTCTGTATGGCTGATTTTGTGGTGAAACCCCTCCCACAAATGACATCACACTGTGGGAGCCTTGTAGCATTGTGGGAAATAACAGCTGTTTACAACTGCCAAAAAAGCAAGCAGCATCCCGTTCCACTGACATCACCTGCCAGCAGTAAAAACGTCACCACATGATAAATGTCAGAATGTAAATCCTGTAGAAGAAAGGTTTTACAATAAGCAAACTCCGACTAAATAATTTATACATAATTATTGTAAAAAATAAGCACTTTTTTATTACAATATTTCACTGAGTTCCTCTTTAAGTGAGTAGGGAGGCTGCCTGGTATCTTAATATTTTGGCAGTTAAACTGCTGTTCAGAAAATGTGGTTGAAAACAAAGAAAACTAGAGTTGGGCCGAACCTCCGATTTTAGGTTCGCGAACCGGGTTCGTGAACTTCCGCGGAAGGTTCGGTTCGCGTTAAAGTTTGCGAACCGCAATAGACTTCAATGGGGATGCGAACTTTGAAAAAAAAAATTATGCTGGCCACAAAAGTGATGGAAAAGATGTTTCAAGGGGTCTAACACCTGGAGGGGGGCATGGCGGAGTGGGATACATGCCAAAAGTCCCGGGGAAAAATCTGGATTTGACGCAAAGCAGCGTTTTAAGGGCAGAAATCACATTGAATGCTAAATGACAGGCCTAAAGTGCTTTAAAACATCTTGCATGTGTATACAGCAATCAGGTAGTGTAATTAAGGTACTGCTTCACACTGACACACCAAACTCACCGTGTAACGCACCGCAAACAGCTGTTTGTGTAGTGACGGCAGTGGCGGGTTCACTGAACAGGTATGCAGTGGTGGGTTCACAGAACAGGTATGCAGTGGTGGGTTCACAGAACAGGTATACAGTGGCGGGTTCACTGAACACAACAGGTATGCAGTGGCGGGTTCACAGAACAGGTATGCAGTGGCAGGTTCACTGAACAGGTATACAGTGGCGGGTTCACTGAACAGAACAGGTATGCAGTGGCGGGTTCACTGAGCAGTACAGGTATGCAGTGGCAGGTTCACTGAACAGGTATGCAGTGGTGGGTTCACAGAACAGGTATGCAGTGGTGGGTTCACAGAACAGGTATGCAGTGGCAGGTTCACTGAACAGGTATGCAGTGGTGGGTTCACTGAACAGGTATGCAGTGGTGGGTTCACTGAACAGGTATGCAGTGGCAGGTTCACTGAACAGGTATGCAGTGGTGGGTTCACTGAACAGGTATGCAGTGGTGGGTTCACAGAACAGGTATTCAGTGGCGGGTTCACTGAGCAGTACAGGTATGCAGTGGCAGGTTCACTGAACAAGTATGCAGTGGTGGGTTCACAGTACAGGTATGCAGTGGTGGGTTCACAGAACAGGTATGCAGTGGTGGGTTCACAGTACAGGTATGCAGTGGTGGGTTCACAGAACAGGTATGCAGTGGTGGGTTCACAGAACAGGTATGCAGCCAGGAACAAGCTAAGCCTAACTAATCTTTCCCTATGAGAGACAGTCTGCAGCAGCTCGCCCTACTCTCACTAACGCAGGCACACGAGTGAGCGTAATGGCCGCCGCTGCCTGCCTTTTATAAGGGGGGGGGGGGGGAGTGGCTCCAGGGGCTAGTGTAGCCTAATTGGCTGCACTGGGCCTGCTGACTGTGATGTAGAGGGTCAAAGTTGACTCTCATGGTGCATTATGGAGCGAACCGAACTTCCGCAGAAGTTCGCCTGCGGGACGCGAACGCGAACCACTGAAGTTCGCATGGAACCGTTCGGCCCAACTCTAAAGAAAACTGAGAATCACTCATGAAGAAATGGACTGGCCCAAAACCTGTCAGTTCTGTCAGGATTTAAAGAGTACCAGAGTTGACTAAATAGAAAAGTGTTATACACACCTGGGGCTTCCTACAGCCCTATCCCCCCTCCGCCGTCCTCAGTCTTCTCCTGCGCCGGTACCGGGTCCCGTAACGTCCTCCAGTCGCAGCCAGTCTGACGCAAGTGAAGTGTGCCATTTACGTATGTCTCCAGCCGCCGCTGGAAAGATACATAGAGGGCGAACTTCACTTGCGTCAGACTGGCCGGGACTGGAGGAAGTTACGGGATCCGGTACCGGCGCAGGAGAAGGCTGAAGACGGCGGCATGGGAGTGATGATCCGTGCGGATGGGACTGGAGGAAGCAGGATCGATCAGACACCGCCAGAAGAATGTCCTGTTAAGGACAAGAAAAAAAGAGGTATTATTCATGCTTAGTTGTACGACTGTGCAGCAACCTGAGGCCACAGGCCTGTGTTATAAAAAAATGGCCTGGTCACTAGGGGGGTGTAAGACTGTAGTCCTAAAGTGGTTAAGGAGCATTTTGATTTTTTTTTTTTTCATTTTTATTTTACAACTGGATACTAGAAATGTGGCCCACATTGCCACTTTATAAATAGATCCCAGTGATGGTTCTGTTTCTATATAATTGATAAGAATCTCTTGTGCATATGGAGGCCATGCTGTATGTAGTGAGTCATGTCACTCCCTTTCTTTCCTGTGGCCTTCAGAAAGCGTCCTGTCACAATGACGAGGCTCCGGTCCTCTATGCTGTCATCAGTCTGTAAAAGCGCCCAGGCAGGTTAGTTGTGTTTAGGATGACTGTTATAACAGTGACAGTTCACTTGTTGCTGAAGTGTATGTCCTGCCTCACTGGCCGGGGTAAAGTCCTGTGATAGAGTGAGACGGCGGGAGAGCGCAGAGGGAAATACAAGGATTTGTAGTTCATAATAGAAAATAGAGTTAGACTTTCTCCTTTTATAAATCATAAGGAAAGCCTGAGTATCGTTCAAAACTGGTGACGTGTTTAACAACATTCCCACCTTGTCAGGGTTACGTCCTGACTGTTACACAAAGCATGCAGTGTTTCTGCAGCTCAAAGTTGTCCCTGCACCTTTTTTTTTTTTTTTTTTTTTTATTATTTTTTTAAATAGCTCCTCCAGTGCCCCCCTCCTCCAAAGAAAACTGCCCTATACTCTCCTCTAAGGGTCTACAAAACAGTCAAAAACACTCAGCGCTATCATGGAAGTCTACAGAAAATTTTCAGGGGGGGGGGGGGGGCAGCCAGCCGAAATACATAGGGGTCATACTGCGTGCGTCGCTAAAAAAATGGGCGTGATCATGGACTAGGATATGGGTGTGGTCATGGGTGGAGCCAACTTTACATGAACTTAGCAATGGTGGGATATTAGACTAGGACTATAGTAGGAATTAGATTGTGAGCGCCTCCGACACAGGTGCCCCCCAGTTTAGGTAGTGACAGGGATCCCCATCAGTTTAGTGACAGGAGCCCCTCAGTTTACATAGTGACAGGTGCCCCCCAGTGTATGTAGTGACAAGGACCCCCAGTTTAAGTAGTGACAGGAGCCCCCCAGTTTAGGTAGTGACCGGTACCAGTCCAGCGTCAGACCTCAGAATCAGCTGGCGACCAGTGAAAGCGGGCACACAATAACCCCGTGGACACCACGCTGCATATGCGGAAGATCCCTGCACTTTGGCCTAATAGGCTGCCTGTCAAGTGACAGGCAGCGTAGTGGGCCAATCAAAGTGCGGGCCTCTCATCCTACAAAGTCACTGGGCCTGACAGGGCCCAGAGCGGGACAATTGAAGCAGCTGTTAGTTTTGGTGGAATCGTGAGTAAGTTAGTAGTGCATGCTACAGCAGTAGCGTGCCTACTCTGAAAATGTTACTTGCGCTGTCACACACAGCTGTGCAGCTTGCGCATTGTAGCTCAGTGAATTAACCCCTACTGATTTGTATGTGAGCCAGATGTAGCCATCAAAAGAGACACATCTGGCTCCCGAGCCATAGGCTCCCTACCTTGCTTTAGACTGACATTAAAAAGTAGCAAGTATATTTCGTCAGAAGAGCCACAGACATGTTAGCAGTATCAACAGAATTATTTAAACTCAGGGGCGTTGCTGGGATCCTAAAAGATCTGGGGCACTTTACATGGCTTCTGTGCTGGCTGGTTTGGCTTACTGCTGGGCGGGCTGGACTGCTGCCAGGATATCTAGAAGTTCCCCCATATCATTCCCTGACCTTCTAGTAGACCCCCTCCCATGCTGCCACGGGCGTCCCATTGAGGCGACACAACTCCCAGCATGCCCCCATAGAAGAACCACAGCTCCCTGCATGCCCCCAGAAGGCTTCAAAGCACCCAGCATGGCACCACAACACCCAGTATGCCCACAAAGAGGCACCAAAGTATCCAACATACCCCCCAATCGATGCACCACAGCTACCAGCATGCCTGCCATTGAAGCACTACAGCTGACTCTGCCTGGGGGACATCCAGGGCACCCTAGAATAGATCCAGGGCACGTGCCACTCATCTCTGGGACCAGGGCAGTTTCTAGGCTAAATTGCACTCAGGGCCCCCCCCCCCACCCATGGACTCACGAACCCTTACTCTTTAGGGACAGTCACACATTCACAGGTCACAAGTAGATCTGCCTACTTCTTAGTGACCAGCTGCTCATCCAGGAGGAATCAGGGACCAGGAGAACACACAGGTGAAGAGAGCCCGGAAAGCCGACTC
Source organism: Hyperolius riggenbachi (assembly GCF_040937935.1). NCBI lineage: Eukaryota > Metazoa > Chordata > Amphibia > Anura > Hyperoliidae > Hyperolius > Hyperolius riggenbachi. The sequence goes on along the minus strand of NC_090656.1, from coordinate 15,672,069 downwards.
CTCCATGGGCGCCGCCCACTGACAGCCTGCAGTACCGCTACAGGACATCAGGTGTCATCATGCGGTGGTGACGTGATGATGACTCGACGTCTGATGCAGGGAGCCCAGGAGGAGTCAAGGAAGGTGATCGTGCTGGTAATCTTCTTCTTCCATTTGGCTGCACCGAGCGTCAACAGCTCCCTAGCGGTTATGTCCTTCTGCCTGCGCCCCCCTTCTTCTACTTGCCGGTCCGTGCCCAGGGCGGTCGCCCTGCCCGCACTGCTCAAGAAACGGCCCTGTCTGGGACTAGCAATTCCCCTGCCAAAACTGCAATGATGTCTATGGTATTGGGATTTCCTGTAGTGATGGGAATTCCGGCTCTTCTCAGAGAATCGGCTCTTCTGAATCGGCTACCATTAAAGAGCCGGCTTGTACGGCTCTGAAGCAGCTATTCATTAAATATCACTACACACCACTCAGAATCGGCGTAAAAGCCCCGCCTCCATGACAACTCCAGACTGCTTCTCTGACTGGGGCAATCCCTCCTGCTACTGCCCTGCTCCGCCCCCATACACTCCTACAAGCTGCAAGAGGAGGACAACATCTCCTAGCATGCCTCAGCGCCCTTTATTACATAGCAAAGCAGGGCTATGTGGGGTGGCTGAGTCACCAGCTCTCCTCAAAGTGGGAGTCGGCTCATGTCGTTCGCAGCAAAGAGCCGGCTCTTAGAGCCGGCCCGTTCGCGAACGACCCATCACTAATTTCCTGTATTCATTCTCTGTTCTAAGTAAGCTACATTTCCTGATGGTGGTGTATGATAGATCTCTGCAGGTTTTAAGAGTTCTAGCTTGTTATAGTGGGTGCCTATCTGTTTGTACAGAGCACTCTGCGTCATCAAGACACACAGGCCAGGCAGTCAGATATAGCATTACAACCAGTTTGCTGCGTTCCATTCATTTGTCAGACGCAGAGACCCTAAACAGCCTGGGATAGCCGTAGGGGGTGACAGTTTCATATGACTTGAAGTTCTGTGGTTTAAGGCCAAGGTCATCAGGCAGATCCCATTGTTACGCAGGTGAGCCATAAATCTCCATCAAATAACAGAGAGTCAATTATTAGCCTGCATTGTCACCTGCCTGGCACATTACCAGGCCCTGTGGGCAGAGAACTTGTAATGTACTGCGGCTAAACACTTCCACAGCATAGAGGGCTCAGCAGCAGCGATGTCCAGGAACTCATACTGGAGAAAGGAACGGCCGCCAGGAAGTAACCCCTTCCTCACCAGCCTCTGTGCACTCACAGCAGCTCCTATTAAAACAACACTGCAGCAGAGCTGGGACAAGGTCCTCCAGCACCCAAGGCTGAGACACCAAAGTGCGCCCCTCCATCCCTCCCACCCCAGCTGTCACACACTGATTGCTATTAGACTAAGAGGCGCCACAGGGCCCACAACCTCCCCAACACCTTAATATCTAGTTATCTGGCTTGCAGTCACTGCCATGTATCCCCTTTTCTTATTTCTTTCTGCTTCATACACAATTAGGAATGACAGCTGAATGAATCGTGCGCCCCCTCCTACACTGCGCCCTGAGGCTGGAGCCTCTCCAGCCTATGCCTCGGCCCGGCCCTGCCCTGCAGTGAGAGGTTTAGGGAGGCCACCAACTTTATTCCACATGCCTGAATATCATGCTGATGGGCTTCTAGAAGTTTACGATTTCAGGAAGATTTGAATTCGAGTCAAATTTTGGTAGTTTGATTGTGAGCTCCTCTGAGGACAGTCAGTGACATGACTATGTACTCTGTAATGTGCTGCAGAATATCTCAGTGCTATATAAGTACATAATATAGGTAGGACATTAGACTATAGGTCCGTACACACGCCGGACTGGAGGCAACGACGGGTCCGTCGTTGCCTCCCGCTGGGTGGGCGTGCCAACGACAGTCCGGCGTGTGTACGCACTGTCGGCGGACTGATACGGCTGTTTCTGAGCGATCCGCCCGGCGGATCGCTCAGAAACAGCCGTATCAGTCCGCCGACAGTGCGTACACACGCCGGACTGTCGTTGGCACGCCCACCCAGCGGGAGGCAACGACGGACCTGTCGCTGCCTCCAGTCCGGCGTGTGTACGGACCTTATGACTATGGTAGGATTAGAGTGTGAACTCCTCTCAGGACAGTCAGTGACATAATGTACTGTGTAAAGTGCTGCAGAAGATGTCAGTGCTGTATAAATACATAATAATAATAATATGGCAGGACATTAGACTATGACTATGGTAGGATTAGATTGTGAGCTCCTCTGAGGACAGTCAGTGACATGACTATGTACTCTGTAATGTGCTGCGGAAGATGTCAGTGCTATATAAATACATAATAATAATATAGTAGGATATTAGACTATGACTATGGTAGGATTAGATTGTGAGCTCCTCTGAGGACAGTCAGTGGCATGACTATGTACTCTGTAATGTGCTGAAGAAGATGTCAGTGCTATATAAATATGAAAGGGTCTTTTTGCCCAGGAGAGGAGGGGATCTACTGGCCATTCGCAAAAGAGAGGCATTGTGGATTTTTCGTCTGGGGATCAGGGCCCCAAAGGGACTTAATGCCAGATGGGACATAGCTCTGGTTACAGGTTAATTTAATTTAATCATATGTCAAATAACACGACGTTCTGCAATATTTATGTATTGGACGATGTGTCTATGAATAATGTGGGTGAACAAATATTGTATTACACTTTGTGCTCCTTTTATCATAGCTCCCAACTGTCCCTTTTTCGGAGGGACAGTCCCTTTTTGGAAGCCCTGTCCCTTTTTCCCTCTCATTTGTCCTTCTTTCAGGACTTTGTCCCTCTTTCTATATAAATATATATATTTCTATACTAAAAATGTGTTTGATTGACTCTAAACTTTATTCACATCCTTTAAATTGATATATTACTAATTTTAAAATATTACTATGAATGAAAATGAACCAGGATAGAAAGGAGCAGTGTGGTTTGAATGATAAAACAACATATTTTCCTTATGAAATCTTTATGGTATGCGTGACTAGGGGCGTGGCGGAGGCGTCACCAGGGGTGGGGCAGGGGCGTGGCTTAAGTGTCCCTTTTTCTCATCTCAAAAAGTTGGGAGGTATGCTTTTATGTACTTTGATCGTTCTTTAAGTGTTCTCCTTGGTTTTATATTACCTAAAGATTTATACCTTTTAATGGATGTCTTTCACTTTATGTATGGGGGTGGTGCCCACCCATTGAGTGACAGTTTGAAGTTGTTGTGCTGAACCCTCCCATGTGTGGGCTGGCCTATGTTACATTTGGGTGTGTCACTTATTTTCTCCCCCTTTTTAACCGATGATCATGAGCTGTGGCTATATGCTATGATTAAGGGCTGTTTGGCCCGAAACATGTCAGCTTTGTACTTTTTTATCTGCTGTGAGGATACGTCCTAAATAAACTACAGAGTTTGTGGAGAGACTTTGTTGCGGACCGCATCTTTCTTCTTTACTACAGTATACAGGCCTGGCTACCCATGGTCCAGCACGGCCTTCCACAGTGCAGTTGAGCGGTTGTTTCCTAATTGCCTATATAAATACATAATAATAATAATAATAATAAAGGACATTACACTATGACTATGGTAGGGATTCGATTGTGAGCTCCTCTGAGGACAGTCAGTGATATGACTATGTACTCTGTAATGTGCTGCAGAAGATGTCAGTGCTATATAAATACATCATAATAATATGGTAGGACATTAGACTATGACTATGGTAGGATTAGAGTGTGAGCTCCTCTGAGGACAGTCAGTGACATGACAATGTACTCTGTAATGTGCTGCAGAAGATGTCAGTGCTATATAAATACATAATAATAATATGGTAGGACATTAGACTATGACTATGGTAGGATTAGAGTGTGAGCTCCTCTGAGGACAGTCAGTGACATGACTATGTACTCTGTAATGTGCTGCAGGAGATGTCAGTGCTATATAAATACATAATAATAATATGGTAGGACATTAGACTATGACTATGGTAGGATTAGAGTGTGAGCTCCTCTGAGGACAGTCAGTGACATGACTATGTACTCTGTACAGTGCTGCAGAAGATGTCAGTGCTATACACAGTAAATACATAATAATAATATGGTAGGACATTAGACTATGGCTTTGGTAGGATTAGAGTGTGAGCTCCTCTGAGGACAGTCAGTGACAGGACTATGTACTCTGTAATGTGCTGGAGAAGATGTCAGTGCTATATAAATATGAAAGGGTCTTTTTACCCAGGAGAGGAGGGGATCTACTGGCTGCCATTCGCAAAAGAGAGGCATTGTGGATTTTTCGTCTGGGGATCAGGGCCCCAAAGGGACTTAATGCCAGATGGGACATAGCTCTGGTTACAGGTTAATTTAATTTAATCATATGTCAAATAACACGACGTTCTGCAATATTTATGTATTGGACGATGTGTCTATGAATAATGTGGGTGAACAAATATTGTATTACACTTTGTGCTCCTTTTATCATAGCTCCCAACTGTCCCTTTTTCGGAGGGACAGTCCCTTTTTGAAAGCCCTGTCCCTTTTTCCCTCTCATTTGTCCTTCTTTCAGGACTTTGTCCCTCTTTCTATATAAATATATATATTTCTATACTAAAAATGTGTTTGATTGACTCTAAACTTTATTCACATCCTTTAAAATTGATATATATTACTAATTTTCAAATATTACTATGAATGAAAATGAACCAGGATGGAAAGGAGCAGTGTGGTTTGAATGATAAAACAACATATTTTCCTTATGAAATCTTTATGGTATGCGTGACTAGGGGCGTGGTGGGGCGTCACCAGGGGTGTGGCAGGGGCGTGGCTTAAGTGTCCTTTTTTCTCATCTCAAAAAGTTGGGAGGCATGCTTTTATGTACTTTGATCGTTCTTTAAGTGTTCTCCTTGGTTTTATATTACCTAAAGATTTATACCTTTTAATGGATGTCTTTCACTTTATGTATGGGGGTGGTGCCCACCCATTGAGTGACAGTTTGTGGTTGTTGTGCTGGACCCTCCCATGTGTGGGCTGGCCTATGTTACATTTGGGTGTGTCACTTATTTTCTCCCCCTTTTGAACTGATGATCATGAGCTGTGGCTATATGCTATGATTAAGGGCTGTTTGGCCCGAAACATGTCAGCTTTGTACTTTATCTGCTGTGAGGATACGTCCTAAATAAACTACAGAGTTTGTGGAGAGACTTTGTTGCGGACCGCATCTTTCTTCTTTACTACAATATCCAGGCCTGGCTACTAGTGTTGGGCGAACATCTAGATGTTCGGGTTCGGGCCGAACAGGCCGAACATGGCCGCGATGTTCGGGTGTTCGACCCGAACTCCGAACATAATGGAAGTCAATGGGGACCCGAACTTTTGTGCTTTGTAAAGCCTCCTTATATGCTACATACCCCAAATTTACAGGGTATGTGCACCTTGGGAGTGGGTACAAGAGGAAAAAAAAATTTAGCAAAAAGAGCTTATAGTTTTTGAGAAAATCGATTTTAAAGTTTCAAAGGGAAAACTGTCTTTTAAATGCGGGAAATGTCTGTTTTCTTTGCACAGGTAACATGCTTTTTGTCGGCATGCAGTCATAAATGTAATACATATAAGAGGTTCCAGGAAAAGGGACCGGTAATGCTAACCCAGCAGCAGCACACGTGATGGAACAGGAGGAGGGTGGCGCAGGAGGAGAAGGCCACGCTTTGAGACACAACAACCCAGGCCTTGCATGAGGACAAGAAGCGTGCGGATAGCATGCTTTGTACCACCATGCAGTCATAAATGTAATAAAGATAAGTGGTTCAATAAACAGGGACCACGCGGCAACGCTAACCCAGCAGCAGCACACGTGATGGAACAGGAGGAGGCGCAGGAGGAGAAGGCCACGCTTTGTGAGACACAACAACCCAGGCCTTGCATGAGGACAAAAAGCGTGCGGATAGCATGCTTTGTACCGCCATGTAGTCATAAATGTAATAAAGATAAGAGGTTCAATAAACAGGGACCACGCGGCAACGCTAACCCAGCAGCAGCAGCAGCAGCAGCACACGTGATGGAACAGGAGGAGGCGCAGGAGGAGAAGGCCACGCTTTGTGAGACACAACAACCCAGGCCTTGCATGAGGACAAAAAGCGTGCGGATATAGCAGCAATGCTTTTTGCCGCCATGCAGTCATAAATGTAATACAGATGAGAGGTTCAATAAACAGGGACCGGAAACGCTAAACCATCCCAGATGTTCATCGGTCATGTTACTTGGTTGGGGTCCAGGAGTGTTGCGTAGTCGTTTCCAATCCAGGATTGATTCATTTTAATTTGAGTCAGACGGTCTGCATTTTCTGTGGAGAGGCGGATACGCCGATCTGTGATGATGCCTCCGGCAGCACTGAAACAGCGTTCCGACATAACGCTGGCTGCCGGGCAAGCCAGCACCTCTATTGCGTACATTGCCAGTTCGTGCCAGGTGTCTAGCTTCATGCCCGGTTTCAGGTCCAGCGGTGCCAGCCACAAATCCGTCTGTTCCTTTATTCCCCTCCAAATTTCCTCCCCTGTGTGCTGCTTATCCCCAAGGCAGATCAGCTTCAGCAACGCTTGCTGACGCATGCCAACAGCTGTGCTGCACTGCTTCCACGATCCTACTGCTGCTGGTGCTGGGTTAGCATTTCCGGATGAGGTACAGCTTTGAGATGCGTTGGAGGAGAAGGAGTCAGAGAGGTAGGTGCTGCTGTTGTTATCCAGCTGTTTGCGGCGTGGGCAACACCCGCGCCGTAGCAGGTGAGGAATCGCTGCCAGGCTCCACAAGGTTCACCCAGTGCGCGGTAAGGGAGATGTATCGACCCTGGCCGAACGCACTCGTCCAGGTGTCAGTGGTGAGGTGAACCTTGCAGGCAACGGCATTCTTCAAGCTTCGGGTTATTTAGCTGACCACGTGCTCATGCAACTCAGGCACTGCAGAGCGCGCAAAGTGGTAGCGGCTGGGAACCACGTAACGTGGGATGGCCACTGACATCATGCCCTTGAAGCTGTTTGTCTCCACCACTCGATATGGCAGCATTTCGCAGGCCAGAAGCTTGGCTATGCTGGCTGGCTGTTACTGCCACGGCCCGGGGGTCATTTGCTGGCAATTTCCTCTTGTGCTCAAACATCTCAGAAACAGACAACTCAACCGTAGCGCTGCACACCGAAGGGCTGTTGGTTGTTGTGTTTGATGAACACTGGGAGACCTCAAGAGCACTAGTCCGGAAAGTGACAGTGTCAGCATCGTCTGATGTTTGTGAATGTTGTGAACCACGCAATGGCTGGGCTACTGCTGCTGCTGAGGCGGGTCTGGTGGTGAGTCTGGTGAACCCAAGGGAGGCAGTGTTGCTGGTGGTATCCTGTCCTGCCGCGTTTGCCCACAGAGTGGGATGTTTGGATAGAATGTGGCGGCTCATGCTGGTGGTGGAGAGGTTGTTAATACTTTTCCCCCTGCTCAGGCGGGTCTTGCACACCTTGCAAATCGCCATGGTAACATCCTCAGTGCAGTCTTCAAAGAAAGCCCAGACTTTAACTGGCTGAGGACTCGGACCTCGTGCGTGATGTGCTGGTGCTGCTTAACCCACTGCTGGACGCTTGAAAGGTCATCCAAGTAATTATCTGGTCCTGTTCTTTTGGATCTGTGAGGGTTGTTGTCCTGGACAACATGGGCAGTATTGAGTGGGTTTTCTTGGGTGCTCCCCTGTGGCCTGTACGTGAACCGTCAGGGGAAACACCTCTTCCCTTGCCCCTCCCTCTTTCACCGGATTTCTTCCTCATTTCACTTATCCTTAAAGTACACGCTGACTGGCAGCAGTACAGTGGCAGTACAGAAATGCTATACAGTGGTGGGTGAGCGGTGTACCACTATTGTCAGCAGTGACACAGAGCACAATGCTATACAGTGGCGGGTGAGCGGTGTACTACTGTTCCCAGCAGACACAGAGTGGAAGTAAACACAATGCTATATAGTGTGGCTGAGCCGTGTACACAGAGTGGCATTAAACACAATGCTATATAGTCTGCTATATAGTCACCCCGAACAGGGTGATGTTCTGCAGAACCCGAACAGTGGCAAACACTGTTCGCCCAACACTACTGGGAGGGAACGCAGATTTTAGTACCTAAACACACGATACAACATGTTTTCCGGGGTCGGACTCTGAGGCACATACAGATGGTCCCGATCATCATCCTCATCATACAACTCTTCTCCTGAGTCTGACCCACCCACCACCTCTGCCACCCCAACATCCCCAGACACAGACCCCTCATCGTCCTCAACATTAACTTGGGATGCTGGCCTGAGCCAGACCTCCTCCTCCACATCAGGCCCCATCATCTCCTCAATGGCAGCCCTCATTAATCGCTCTGGCGACGGACTGATGGACACAACGTTCTCCTCCGGGGAGGGCTGCTGCTGACCACTGGCTGCTGGGGTGGATGTTATAGCTTGCGTGGGGCGTTGGCTGTTGCTGTTGTTGGGAGTGCTGCTCACAGCGGAGGTCTCTGGGGAACTCATGTTGAGCTCATATAGTGGTTGACGGTGAGTGGAGTATTACTGATCCCAGCAATATACACACTGACTGGCAGAGTACGCAATGCTATATAGTGTGGCTGAGCGAGGTACACAGAGTGGCAGTAAACAGAATGCTATATAGTGTGGCTGAGCGAGCGGTGTACCACTATTCCCAGCAGACACAGAACAGTGAACAGAATGCTATATAGTGTGGCTGAGCGAGCGGTGTACCACTATTCCCAGCAGACACAGAACAGTGAACAGAATGCTATATAGTGTGGATGAGCGAGCGGTGTACCACTATTCCCAGCAGACACAGAACAGTAAACAGAATGCTATATAGTGTGGCTGAGCGAGCGGTGTACCACTATTCCCAGCAGACACAGAACAGTGAACAGAATGCTATATAGTGTGGCTGAGCGAGCGGTGTACCACTATTCCCAGCAGACACAGAACAGTGAACAGAATGCTATATAGTGTGGCTGAGCGAGCGGTGTACTACTGTTCCCAGCAGACACAGAACAGTACACAGAATGCTATATAGTGTGGCTGAACGAGCGGTGTACTACTGTTCCCAGCAGACACAGAACAGTACACAGAATGCTATATAGTGTGGCTGAACGAGCGGTGTACCACTATTCCAAGCAGACACAGAACAGTGAACAGAATGCTATATAGTGTGGCTGAGCGAGCGGTGTACCACTATTCCCAGCAGACACAGAGTGGCAGTAAACAGAATGCTATATAGTGTGGCTGAGCGAGGTACACAGAGTGGCAGTAAACAGAATGCTATATAGTGTGGCTGTGCAAGCGGTGTACTACTATTCCCAGCAGACACAGAGTGGCAGTAAACAGAATGCTATATAGTGTGGCTGAGCGAGGTACACAGAGTGGCAGTAAACAGAATGCTGAGCGAGCGGTGTACTACTATTCCCAGCAGCGACACACAATGACTGGGGGGGACCCTGGCTAGCGTGGCTGGAGCGCGAACTACCCTGCCTGCCTACCCAAAGCTAAACCCACAGACAAATGGCGGAGATATGACGTGGTTCGGGTATTTATTTACCCGAACCACGTGACAGTTCGGCCAATCAGAGCGCGTTCGGGTCCGAACCACGTGACCCGTTCGGCCAATCACAGCGCTAGCCGAACGTTCGGGGAACGTTCGGCCATGCGCTCTTAGTTCGGCCATATGGCCGAACGGTTTGGCCGAGCACCGTCAGGTGTTCGGCCGAACTCGAACATCACCCGAACAGGGTGATGTTCTGCAGAACCCGAACAGTGGCGAACACTGTTCGCCCAACACTACTGGCTACCCATGGTCCAGCACTGTCTTCCACAGTGCAGTTGAGCGGTTGTTTCCTAATTGCCCATATAAATACATAATAATAATAATAATAATAATAATAAAGGACATTACACTATGACTATGGTAGGGATTCGATTGTGAGCTCATCTGAGGACAGTCAGTGACATGACTATGTACTCTGTAAAGTGCTGCAGGAGATGTCAGTGCTATATAAATACATAATAATAATAATATGGCAGGACATTAGACTATGACTATGGTAGGATTAGATTGTGAGCTCCTCTGAGGACAGTCAGTGACATAACTATGTACTCTGTAATGTGCTGCAGAAGATGTCAGTGCTAGATAAATACATAATAATAATAATAATAATATGGTAGAACATTAGACTATGGCTATGGTAGGATTAGATTGTGAGCTCCTCTGAGGACAGTCAGTGACATAACTATGTACTCTAATGTGCTGCAGAAGAGGTCAGTGCTATATAAATACATAATAATAATAATAAAATAATAAAGAAAAGAAATGATAATGAGCAATTCTTCTTTAGCTTCTGTTTTCAAGAAGTTTTCCAAGTTGTGATGGTTTATGGTGATTTACCAGTGAGAGATGAGTAACAGTGGGGGGCACTGAAAAGCCAGGATGTTTCTTTAGGGCATGGAAAGCTGGAGTTTGGGGATACTGGAAAACTAGGACAGGTCTCTGAACGTGTAGGAACATTGCGTGGGAGTGACAAAGTATCCTGCCTCCGTGACTACTGAACTGGAGGATGGCTCTTCTAACCCTACAGCAACCTGCATGGTTTCTTCCATAGCCGGGTGAGTCTACAATGCACATTTCAGCAGAGCCTAAGCCACGCCTGGAACAAGTCAGCACTCAGCAGCCAGTCAAGCCTGAGCACCTGATCTGCACAGTTCTTCTGCTTGAATAACTCAACGTTTTCCACGTTTCACAGGCAGAGAATCAGCACAACAGACAGATGGAAAGCAATTTTAAAAATTAATAAAGTGGACAGGCTCCATCTCCCATCCCCCCCCCCCCCCCCCATCACACTTTATTTTCTTCTGTCTAAAATGTACCTGAGACAGGAATGGGGGGAAACTTCCTACATACCTGTCCTACATACCTGGGGCTTCCTCCAGCCCCCTTCAGATCTTTGGCTCCCTCGCCATCCTCCTGGGCCTCCTCGATTCGCTACTAGGGTCCTCTGAACTTTCTCTAGTCTGAGTCAGACTGGAGAAAGTTGCACCCATCCCCAGGAGTGCTCTGCAAACTGTGCATGCGCCAACTGGGCCTGACTGGAGAAAGACCCTAGCAGCGGATCGAGGCAGCCCAAAAAGACGGCGAGGTAGCCAAAGATCTGGAGGAAGCCCCAGGTATGTAGGAATTCCCCCCCCCCCCCCACCGCTGTCTCAGATACACTTTAAAGTGCATCTCTCCTCACAGAAATATAACACTTTTGCTTTCCACGTGGCCAGGTTGATAGCCAATAGTCTAATATTTGAAGCGGCTTTTACTGTAATCTGAAACATGTATTAATCCTTATACGCAGTAGGTCTCTAATAAGCCAAAAACATTGTGCCCACAGTCTATTAATAAAAAGGACAGCTTCATAACTCCCAACTTTTTGATACAAGAAAAAGGGACACAAGCCACACCCCTACCACATCCCCTAACCACGCCTCTGGCATACCCCCTAGTCACGCATACCATCAAGATTTCATAAGAAACAAAAATGTTATGTATACCTGATCATGCGCCTCCATTACTGTGAACCCATGCTATGAATCTGAGTGAACCTAACTTGCCTAATCTCCATGCTCCCATCCAGTGACTGAGCATTACCTTGTACTCATACTGTGCTGTGTGATCTTCTTTGTATGTATTCCTGTATTGTCTTACTGCTGTTAGAGTTGGGCCGAACCTCCGATTTTAGGTTCGCGAACTTCCGCGGAAGGTTCGGTTCGCGTTAAAGTTCGCAAACCGCAATAGACTTCAATGGGGATGCGAACTTTGAAAAAAAAAAAATAATTATGCTGGCCACAAAAGTGATGGAAAAGATGTTTCAAGGGGTCTAACACCTGGAGGGGGGCATGGCGGAGTGGGATACATGCCAAAAGTCCCGGGGAAAAATCTGGATTTGACGCAAAGCAGCGTTTTAAGGGCAGAAATCACATTGAATGCTAAATGACAGGCCTAAAGTGCTTTCAAACATCTTGCATGTGTATACATCAATCAGGTAGTGTAATTAGAGTACTGCTTCACACTGACACACCAAACTCACCGTGTAACGCACCGCAAACAGCTGTTTGTGTAGTGACGGCCGTGCTGGACTGGTGCGCACCATGGCTAGAGTGCAGGTTTTGGTGGCTTTACAGCCCATATGGTCGCCTGGCTGATGTAGCTGAATGACAGAACAGTGACTGTCCAGCTGATCAAATTTGGTCTGACCACAATGAGGCAACGACCTTATTATCGTGGGTGTGCCCCCCGAGACACTCATCTAGGCGCCGGTCATTGCTTCATTGTGATACGCAAGCCCCTTCACCACGGCAAGGTAATGATCACGAAGGGGAATGGGCGCATGTACATGCCTTTTCTTTTGTTGTTGCAGCTGCCCGCAGTGCAGCCAGAAAAATTAGGCAGTCATGTTCACGCACCAGAAAAATTATTACAGCGGCCGCTGCTAGCAGCGGCCTAAAAAATTCAGCAATCCGCCTGGAGTCCCGGACCCTGTTGGTGGTGGCGGAGAAGGTAGTCAAGCGGCCTGCAGGCAGACATGCTGTGTGGAGGGACTGGGAGCGACTTAGTCTTCTTGGGGCAGGCCAGGCAGCCAGTCACACGGCGTGCAGGCAGAGATGCTGTGTGTGCGGGGACTGACTTAGTCTTGGGGCGGGCAGCAGCCCTCCGGGATCCATGCCTCATTCATTTTGATAAAGGTGAGGTACTTGACACTTTTGTGACTTAGGCGACTTCTCTTCTCTGTGACAATGCCTCCAGCTGCGCTGAAGGTCCTTTCTGACAGGACGCTTGCGGCAGGGCAGGAGAGAAGTTGGATGGCAAATTGGGACAGCTCTGGCCACAGGTCAAGCCTGCGCACCCAGTAGTTCAAGGGTTCCTCATCGCTGTTCACAGCAGTGTCTACATCCACACTTAAGGCCAGGTAGTCGGCTACCTGCCGTTCCAGGCGTTGGTGGAGGGTGGATCCGGAAGGGCTACGGCGAGGCGTTGGACTAAAGAACGTCCGCATGTCCGACATCACCATGAGATCGCTGGAGCGTCCTGTCTTTAAATGCGTGGACACGGGAGGAGGATTAGTGGCAGTGGTACCTTGCTGGCGTTGTGCCGTCACATCACCCTTAAAGGCATTGTAAAGCATAGTTGACAGCTGGTTCTGCATGTGCTGCATCCTTTCCACCTTCCGGTGAGTTGGTAACAGGTCCGCCACTTTGTGCCTGTACCGAGGGTCTAGTAGTGTGGCCACCCAGTACAGGTCATTCCCCTTGAGGTTTTTTATACGGGGGTCCCTCAACAGGCAGGACAGCATAAAAGACGACATCTGCACAAAGTCGGATCCAGTACCCTCCATCTCCTCTTGCTCTTCCTCAGTGACGTCAGGTAAATCAACCTCCTCCCCCCAGCCGCGAACAATACCACGGGAAGGTTGAGCAGCACAAGCCCCTTGCGATGCCTGCTGAGGTTGTTCTCCTGCCGCTGTCCCCTCCTCCTCCTCCCCCAAAGAAACACCTTGCTCATCATCCTCTGAGTCTGACTCGTCTTCTGCACACGACTTCTCTTCTTCCTCCTCCTCCCCCCTCTGTGCTGCCGCAGGCGTTGAGGAAACAGCTGGGTCTGATGAAAATTGGTCCCATGCCTGTTCCTGCTGTAACGGTTCCTGGTCACGCTCATTCACAGCTTCATCCGCCACTCTACGCACAGCACGCTCCAAGAAGTAAGCGTAGGGAATTAAGTCGCTGATGGTGCCCTCACTGCGGCTCACCAGGTTGGTCACCTCCTCAAGCGGCCGCATGAGCCTGCATGCATTTTCCATCAGTGTCCAGTTGTCGGGCCAGAACATCCCCATCTTCCCAGACTGTTTCATTCTACTGTAGTTGTAGAGGTAGTGGGTCACGGCTTTCTTCTGTTCTAGCAGGCGGGAGAACATGAGCAGGGTCGAGTTCCAGCGAGTCGGGCTATCGCAAATGAGGCGTCTCACCGGCATGTTGTTTTTGCGCTGAATTTCCGCAAAGCGTGCCATGGCTGTGTAAGACCGCCTCAAATGCCCACAGAACTTCCTGGCCTGCTTCAGGACATTCGCTAAGCCAGGGTACTTTGCCACAAATCTTTGAACCACTAGATTCATGACGTGTGCCATGCAGGGTATGTGTGTCAGCTTCCCCATATGCAAAGCGGCAAGCAGATTACTGCCGTTGTCGCACACCACGTTGCCTATCTCCAGGTGGTGCGGGGTCAGCCACTCATCCACCTGTTTCTTAAGAGCAGCCAGGAGAGCTGCTCCAGTGTGACTCTCCGCTTTGAGACAAGACATGTCTAAGATGGCGTGACACCGTCTTACCTGGCATGCAGCATAGGCCCTGCGGAGCTGGGGCTGTGTAGCTGGAGAGGAGAACTGCCACTCAGCCAAGGAGGAGGAGGACAGCGAAGAGCATGTAGCAGGAGGAGAGGAGGTGGCAGGAGGCCTGCCTGCAAGCCGTGGAGGTGTCACAATTTGGTCCGCTGCGCCCTGCTTGCCATCGTTCACCACCAGGTTCACCCAATGGGCTGTGTAGGTAATGTAGCGGCCCTGCCCGTGCTTGGCAGACCAGGCATCCGTGGTCAGGTGTACCCTTGACCCAACGCTCTTCGCAAGAGATGACACCACTTGCCTCTCAACTTCACGGTGCAGTTGGGGTATGGCCTTTCTCGAAAAATAAGTGCGGCCTGGCATCTTCCACTGCGGTGTTCCGATGGCCACAAATTTACGGAAGGCCTCAGAGTCCACCAGCCGGTATGGCAACAGCTGCCGAGCTAACAGTTCCGCCACGCCAGCTGTCAGACGCCGGGCAAGGGGGTGACTGGCCGAAATTGGCTTCTTCCGCTCAAACATTTCCTTCACGGACACCTGACTGCTGCTGTGGGCAGAGGCGGAGTGGAGGAGGGTGCCTGTGAAGGTGGAAGGGAGAAAGCGGCAGAAGCAGATAATGCACCTGATGGAGGAGGAAGAGGAGAAGGAGGGTGGCTTTGCTTTTGTGTGCTGCTGCTGCTTTTGCTCAGGTGGCCATCCCATTGCTGTTTGTGCCTTTTCTCCAGGTGCCTTCGTAAGGCACTTGTCCCTACGTGAGTGTTGGCCTTTCCACGGCTCAATTTTTGTTGGCAGAGCGAACAGATGGCTTTGGTCCGATCTGAGGCACACACATTAAAAAATTTCCACACCGCTGAGCCACCCTGGGATGTGGGCACTATGGGGACCTCAGCAGCTGATGCTGAAGGGCAAGTTGGCTGGCTGTACATAGGTGGCGATACATGGTGCCGGACTCTGCCACCAGCTGTTTCTGACGAAGAGCTGCCCCAGCTTCTTTCAGCAACTTCTCTCCTCCTACTACTCTCTGACTCCCCCTCTGAACTGTCCCCCTCTTCATCTCCTCTATTGGGAACATACAGAGGATCCCTATTACCGTCATCATCGTAGTCATCCTGCCCAGCTTCGCTTGCCTCAGACAAATCCAAACTTGCACCATCAGTAGGTCCTTCATCCTCCTGACACGTTACATCCATAGAGTTGCCGCGTAACTCAGACATATGAGCTGTTGAAAATTCATCTGGCTGTAACAACAATGGCTGTGCATCAGTGATTTCACCAGTAAATAATTCTTGCGAAGTGTCAAATGCAGCGGAAGTGGTGCTAGTAGTAGCGCTGGTGGCTGAGCAAGATGAGGTGTTCTGTGTCGCTAAAAACTCAACCACGTCCTGACAATCTTGGGAGGTGATGGGACGTGCCTTCTTCCGAGCACTGTACTGTGGGCCAGGTCCACACGAAATTACATTTACACGACCTCGCGCAGACCTGCCGGGTGGCCTTCCTCTGGCTCTGGCACTACCTCTTCCTCTACCTGTTTTGACCATATCGGGTATGCACGGAGTGGTATATCACACTGCGTGCACTCACGTAGGTAGGTGGGTTCACTTAACTGCACAGGTATGCGCACTGATGCGGTGGGTTCACTGAACAGAACAGGTATACAGTGGCGGGTTCACAGAACAGGTATGCAGTGGCAGGTTCACTGAACACAACAGGTATGCAGTGGCAGGTTCACTGAACACAACAGGTATGCAGTGGCGGGTTCACTGAACAGGTATACAGTGGCGGGTTCACTAAACAGAACAGGTATACAGTGGCGGGTTCACTAAACAGAACAGGTATACAGTGGCGGGTTCACAGAACAGGTATGCAGTAGCAGGTTCACTGAACACAACAGGTATGCAGTGGCGGGTTCACTGAACAGGTATACAGTGGCGGGTCCACTGAACAGAACAGGTATGCAGTGGCGGGTTCACTAAACAGAACAGGTATACAGTGGCGGGTTCACAGAACAGGTATGCAGTGGCAGGTTCACTGAACACAACAGGTATGCAGTGGCGGGTTCACTGAACAGGTATACAGTGGCGAGTCCACTGAACAGAACAGGTATGCAGTGGCGGGTTCACTAAACAGAACAGGTATACAGTGGCGGGTTCACTAAACAGAACAGGTATACAGTGGCGGGTTCACTGAACACAACAGGTATGCAGTGGCGGGTTCACTGAACAGGTATACAGTGGCGGGTCCACTGAACAGAACAGGTATGCAGTGGCGGGTTCACTGAACAGGTATACAGTGGCGGGTCCACTGAACAGAACAGGTATGCAGTGGCGGGTTCACTAAACAGAACAGGTATACAGTGGCGGGTTCACTAAACAGAACAGGTATACAGTGGCGGGTTCACAGAACAGGTATGCAGTGGCAGGTTCACTGAACACAACAGGTATGCAGTGGCGGGTTCACTGAACAGGTATACAGTGGCGGGTCCACTGAACAGAACAGGTATGCAGTGGCGGGTTCACTAAACAGAACAGGTATACAGTGGCGGGTTCACAGAACAGGTATGCAGTGGCAGGTTCACTGAACAGGTATACAGTGGCAGGTCCACTGAACAGAACAGGTATGCAGTGGCGGGTTCACTGAACAGGTATACAGTGGCGGGTCCACTGAACAGAACAGGTATGCAGTGGCGGGTTCACAGAACAGGTATGCAGTGGTGGGTTCACAGAACAGGTATGCAGTGGTGGGTTCACAGCACAGGTATGCAGTGGTGGGTTCAATGAACAGGTATACAGTGGCGGGTCCACTGAACAGAACAGGTATGCAGTGGCAGGTTCACTGAACAGGTATGCAGTGGTGGGTTCACAGAACAGGTATGCAGTGGTGGGTTCACAGCACAG
Organism: Hyperolius riggenbachi; assembly: GCF_040937935.1. NCBI lineage: Eukaryota > Metazoa > Chordata > Amphibia > Anura > Hyperoliidae > Hyperolius > Hyperolius riggenbachi. Next base: position 15,654,724 of record NC_090656.1, on the reverse strand, counting down.
GTATGCAGTGGTGGGTTCACAGCACAGGTATGCAGTGGTGGGTTCAATGAACAGGTATACAGTGGCGGGTCCACTGAACAGAACAAGTATGCAGTGGCAGGTTCACTGAACAGGTATGCAGTGGTGGGTTCACAGCACAGGTATGCAGTGGTGGGTTCAATGAACAGGTATACAGTGGCGGGTCCACTGAACAGAACAGGTATGCAGTGGCAGGTTCACTGAACAGGTATGCAGTGGTGGGTTCACAGCACAGGTATGCAGTGGTGGGTTCACTGAACAGGTTTGCAGTGGTGGGTTCACAGCACAGGTATGCAGTGGTGGGTTCACAGCACAGGTATGCAGTGGTGGGTTCACAGCACAGGTATGCAGTGGTGGGTTCACAGCACAGGTATGCAGTGGTGGGTTCACAGCACAGGTATGCAGTGGTGGGTTCACAGAACAGGTATGCAGCCAGACAGGAACAAGTTAAGCCTAACTAATCTTTCCCTGAGAGACAGTGTGCAGCAGCTCGCCCTACTCTCACTAACGCAGGCAGCACACGAGTGACCGTAATGGCCACCGCTGCCTGCCTTATATAAGGGGGGGTGGGGCTCCAGGGGCTAGTGTAGCCTAATTGGCTACACTGGGCCTGCTGACTGTGATGTAGAGGGTCAAAGTTGACCCTCCATGTGCATTATGGGGCGAACCGAACTTCCGCAAAGGTTCGCCTGCGGGACGCGAACGCGAACCACTGAAGTTCGCATGGAACCGTTCGGCCCAACTCTAACTGCTGTATGTCACAAACACTGGTTCGCACGACAGCCGGGGGGCCCCAGCCTCTCTCACTTGCTGGGGCCTCCAAACCACCATGCGCTACCCAGAGGGAAATGCGGGCGGAGCCCTGGCTCTCTCACCTCCAGGGACTTCACCCCCATCACCTCCAAACTGAATGCAAACTGCAACACACACAACTGCTCACTACCAGTTCAGGCATTTTCCTACCTCTATCTGGCCAGCAGGCGCCAGTCAGCCAATCAGGTGCACGGTCATACACCCTTTGCCTGCCATACCGATCTAGCAGGATCTGCACAAATTAGCATTCAGGTGGGAGGCTTGGTTGGATGTAATCAACCATTGGCTGACTGGCGCCTGCTGGCCAGATAGAGGTAGGAAAATGCCTGAACTGGTAGTAAGCAATTGTGTGTGTTGCAGTTTGCATTCAGTTTGGAGGTGATGGGGGTCAGGCCCCAGCAAATGAGAGAGGCTGGGGCCCCCCGGCTGTCGTGCGAACCAGTGTTTGTGATTTTAAATTTCTGTTTTTGCAGCTACAAGGATGCGGTTGACAGGTGAGTGGTTAGGGAGGGGACTGTGTGGGAGATGCCTACACACGGCGGTCCCTGTAAAAGATGTAATCAATGATTACATCCAACCAAGCCTCCCACCTGAATGCTAATTTGTGCAGATCCTGCTAGATCGGTATGGCAGGCAAAGGGTGTATGACCGTGCACCTGATTGGCTGACTGGCGCCTGCTGGCCAGATAAAGGTAGGAAAATGCCTGAACTGGTAGTGAGCAGTTGTGTGTGTTGCAGTATGTCACCCCTAAATATTGTCTGTAACCTTAACTAATGTCCAGCGCTGCGTAATATGTTGGCGCTTTATAAATACAATAAATAAAATATTAGAACATGCAGTAAACTCAGTAACATGTGCGGTGATTACCGGCAGCTCTGATGTGTCGGAAACCAGCTTCATGTGCGATAACCCATGACTGACAGGAGCAGAGAGCCAATAGGAACAGCCTACCTCTCCTGCAAGTCCCTCTAATGGTACCCATACACGGTACAATAAAAATATTTTTCTGTTTATTCGACGAAAATGATCGAATAGAATGAAAGTCGAAAAGAATCTTTTCTTTTGATCAAGAAAAACAAAACGATTATCCCATTTTTGTATAAAAATCAAATCAGACATGCTGGAGAAGGGAAAAAAAAAAAAAAAGACGAACGAAATTATCTAATACAAAATAAAATTAAAAAAATTGTACTATGTATGGGAACCTTAACAGGCTCCAATATCTTCTAGGGAGTGTCAAGCTTCTTCCCGAGGCAGTGGAGGAGAGAGAGGCGGCACAAAAGAGGTTTCCCCTGCAGCCTTTTCCAGTGTTCCCCAACCCTGTCCTCAAGGCCCACCAACAGTGCATGTTTTGTGGAAATCCAAAGAGGTAGTTAATCAGCTCTGCTGAGACACTAATTACCTCACCTGTGCAGGTTTGTGGTTTTCTGCAAAACATGTACTGTTGGTGGGCCTTGAGGACAGGGTTGGGGAACTCTGTTTTAGACGTTTAGGTTCCTGTTGGAAGATGAGGAGGAGCTAGTGGGGAAATCACCTAAGCATGGCCCGTCTTATGTTTCTTGTAAGTTCATCTAATCTGTGGCAATAAAACAAAATGTTAAAGAGAAAACCGTAACCAAGGATGGAACTTCATCCCAATCAGTAGCTGATCCCCCCTTTCCCATAAGAAATCTTTTCCTTTTCACAAACGGATCATCAGGGGGCTCTGTATAGCTGATAGTGTGGTGAAACCCCTACCACACCAGGGTTCTGACATCACACTGTGTGAGCTTTGTTGCATTGTTGGGGATAACAGCTGTTTCCAACTGCCCCCCAAAAAAAAAGCAAGCAGCATCTCCTTCCACTGACATCACCTGCCAGAAGTAAAAATATCACTATGTGATAAAATGTCAGAATGTAAGTCAGGGAGAGGAAAGATTTTACAGTGGGCAAACACTGACTAAATCATTTATACATAATTATTGTAAAAATGAAGTGATTTTTTTTATTACGTTCTTGTCACTGGAGTTCCTCTTTAAAGGATACCACAACTGAAATGTGACATGATGAGATAGACATGTGTATGTACAGTGCCAAGCACACAGATAACTATGCTGTGTTCCTTTTTTCTTTCTCTGCCTGAAAGAGTTAAATATCAGGTATGTAAGTGGCTGACTCAGTCCTGACTCAGACAGGAAGTGGCTACAGTGTGACCCTCACTGATAAGAAATTCCCCTTTTTTACCTCTTTCTTGCTCTCAGAAGCCATTTTCTGCAAGGAAAGTGTTTTATAGTTGGAATTTCTTATCAGTGAGGGTCACACTGTAGTCACTTCCTGTCTGAGTCAGGACTGAGTCAGCCATTTACATACCTGATATTTAACTCTTTCAGGCAGAGAAAAAAAAAAGGAACACAGCATAGTTATCTGTGTGCTAGGCACTGTACATACACATGTCTATCTCATTATGTCACATTTCAGTTGTGGTATCCTTTAAGGCCAGGGTCACACTTTGCGAATCTCATGAGTTTTCTCAATATGTTGTAGGGGGAAAACTCATGTGATTCTGTTGTGACCCTCGCCTAAGAAAAGGCTAATAGACAGATTCAGAGGGAGTATAACAAACATGTACATTCTAAAGGAATGTCAGCGTGTAACTAGTGTAATGCTGCCACTGCACAGAACAGCATGCAGCAGAACAGAGACAACTCCACGCTGTTCTGCTATTACCGATTACGTTTTTTAAATTGAAGCCCATTTTTTTTTTCTGAATTACCGAACTTCTACCGCATCTCTAAAAACGTTATGAATCAGCAAAAGTCTAAAATACCAAATGCGGCAGCTTAACAACCTGATTTTTTTTATTTTTTTAAAATCGCTCAGGTCTTTATGAATCGGGGCCCATAGTCAGTGTTTCCCCACCCCTCTCATATGCGGGAAAACGCTGCAGATTCAGGCTCAGTGTAGATAGGCTTTTAGGCTAGAAACTGAATATAATCTATCTATCCATCCATATCTTTTACAGAACACAAAATAATGAGAGCAAATATCAGTAAACAAAAGCGTAATATCAATAAACACAGCAAGATCAACATTTGTTGTTCCAATTAGAGCCATAACCATATGCCTTATGGATTTTTTTTATTATTTCTTCTGCTAGAAGCGGTTTCTAATCTGCCAGACTAAAAAAATCATTCTAGATCACGCATGGGCAAACTTGGCCCTCCAGCTGTTAAGGAACTACAAATCCCACAATGCATTTGCCTTTATGAGTCATGACTGTGGCTGTCAGACTCCTGCAATGCATTGCGGGACTTGTAGTTCCTCAAAAGCTGGAGGGCCAAGTATGCCCATGGCTGTTCTAGACGCTTTCTAGATAAAGCAAGCCTGGAATAGGGAGGGGCGATGGGGTGCTGATGATAACATCGATACAAATCTTAAGCCAGTTTAACCTCTTAAGATTACAGGACATGAATTTCATGGCCTAATTGGCCCTCCTGGGCATTCCAGGACGTGAAATTCACATCCTGCAGTTAAAACGCCGCCGAGTGCTCCCACGCGAGCATGTGCACGCTTCTGTGGTTCCCATGCATGCTAACAGCAGCATTCATGTAAACAAGACTCACGCCGGCCGGATCAGGTAATGTATGCAGGGGGGGGGGGGGCTGCGGCAGCTTCACAGATGGTGAATATATTTCATGCTGAAACCGATTCACAATCTGTTTGCAGTAAAGGTGGCCACACGATCCCTCTCTGATCAGATTTGATCAGAGAGGAATCTATTTGTTGGTCGATCTGATAGCAAATCGACCAATGTATGGCCACCTTAAGATTAGTGCGCACCTGTAATGGAGGGGGAGGGTGGAGGCAAAAAAAACAACAACAACAAAAAAACAGTACCAATTTTAGCTGCAGGGGCTTGGTTTGATCCAGCAGATAAGGGACACATTTGAGCTCCCTGCGTGATAAGCAACTATACCTGGCTAACCTATGCTGGGGACACGTACACCTGGCTAACCTATGCTGGGGACGCATACACCTATACTGGGGACGCATACACCGATACTGGGGACGCATACACCTACAGGGAGTGCAGAATTATTAGGCAAGTTGTATTTTTGAGGAATAAGTGTATTATTGAACAACAACCATGTTCTTAATGAACCCAAAAAAACTCATTAATATCAAAGCTGAATATTTTTGAAAATAGTTTTTAGTTTGTTTTTAGTTTAAGCTATTTTAGGGGGATATCTGTGTGTGCAGGTGACTATTACTGTGCATAATTATTAGGCAACTTAACAAAAAACAAATATATACCCATTTCAATTTATTTATTTTTACCAGTGAAACCAATATAACATCTAAACATTCACAAATATACATTTCGGACATTCAAAAACAAAACAAAAACAAATCAGTAACCAATATAGCCACCATTCTTTGCAAGGACACTCAAAAGCCTGCCATCCATGGATTCTGTCAGTGTTTTGATCTGTTCACCATCAACATTGCGTGCAGCAGCAACCACAGCCTCCCAGACACTGTTCAGAGAGGTGTACTGTTTTCCCTTCTTGTAAATCTCACATTTTATGATGGACCACAGGTTCTCAATGGGGTTCAGATCAGGTGAACAAGGAGGCCATGTCATTCGTTTTTCTTCTTTTATACCCTTTCTTGCCAGCCACGCTGTGGAGTACTTGGACGCGTGTGATGGAGCATTGTCCTGCATGAAAATCATGTTTTTCTTGAAGGATGCAGACTTCTTCCTGTACCACTGCTTGAAGAAGGTGTCTTCCAGAAACTGGCAGTAGGACTGGGAGTTGAGCTTGACTCCATCCTCAACCCGAAAAGGCCCCACAAGCTCATCTTTGATGATACCAGCCCAAACCAGTACTCCACCTCCACCTTGCTGGCGTCTGAGTCGGACTGGAGCACTCTGCCCTTAACCAATCCAGCCACAGGCCCATCCATCTGGCCCATCAAGACTCACTCTCATTTCATCAGTCACTAAAACCTTAGAAAAATCAGTCTTGAGATATTTCTTGGCCCAGTCTTGACGTTTCAGCTTGTGTGTCTTGTTCAGTGGTGGTCGTCTTTCAGCCTTTCTTACCTTGGCCATGTCTCTGAGTATTGCACACCTTGTGCTTTTGGGCACTCCAGTGATGTTGCAGCTCTGAAATATGGCCAAACTGGTGGCAAGTGGCATCTTGGCAGCTGCACGCTTGACTTTTCTCAGTTCATGGGCAGTTATTTTGCGCCTTGGTTTTTCCATACGCTTCTTGCGACCCTGTTGACTATTTTGAATGAAACGCTTGATTGTTTGATGATCACGCTTCAGAAGCTTTGCGATTTTAAGAGTGCTGCATCCCTCTGCAAGATATCGCACTATTTTTGACTTTTCTGAGCCTGTCAAGTCCTTCTTTTGACCCATTTTGCCAAAGGAAAGGAAGTTGCCTAATAATTATGCACTCCTGATATAGGGTGTGTCATTAGACCACACCCCTTTTCATTACAGAGATGCACATCACCTAATATGCTTAATTGGTAGTAGGCTTTCGAGCCTATACAGCTTGGAGTAAGACAACATGCATAAAGAGGATGATGTGGTCAAAATACTCATTTGCCTAATAATTCTGCACTCCCTGTATACTGGGGACGCATACACCTATACTGGGGACGCATACACCTATACTGGGGACACATACACCTGGCTAACCTATACTGGGGGCTAAATGCAGCATTGCAAATTACATTTGATCCCACGAGGGTGCAATTTTTACACCCCGGTTTTAACCTAGAAACTTCCCTGGTAGGATTTTGGGAAGTGGTAGAAAACTGGAGTGCCCGGGTGAAAACCCATGCAAAAACAGGGAAAACATACAACCTCCAAGCAGATAGTGCCCTGGCTGGGATTTTGACCGGGAACCCAGCCTATGTATTGATTCATCACTTGCTTTCTGGAAAGATATAACCAGGGTCGGACTGGGACATTGGGGGCCCACCAAAGAAATTTCAACCTGGGGCCCACACATCCCATGATTGCGGTGAAAAAAGGGCGTGGCCATGCACCAAAAAGTGGGCGTGGTCATGATGTATTATGGACAGGGCCAAATGTACATGATCTTAGCAGCATTGTAATTCAGAGACACTGCTGCCCAGCAAAACTTTGCATAGAGTCCCCTCCTTCAATATAAAGTAATGTCCTACTTTGCAGAGGTTGCGACCGCAGAGGTTGCGACCGCATCGGGGCCCTTGGGCCAAAGGGCCACCAAAGGGCCCTCCCTCAACTACAGTATTAGCTCTTTATTGGTCCTGTGCTCATAATAATCACTTCTATAGATACTTTGAATGATAATAATCAGTAACAAACTGTTCCCCATCCCCTTCTTGCACCTCTGACACTGCAGTTGCCATTGGCAGGTTTTGGTGCGCCGTATAAATTGTTATGTATAGAGTGCTTGGGGGGCCCCATTGTAAAATTTGCATCAAGGCCCACAGCTCCTTAGCTACGCCACTGCTCTCAGCATGAGTGATTACAGCACTGAGAAGAGAATTTTTGTGCTGCAGGCAGCAATTGGAGCTCTGTCAGACAAGGGGGGGGGGGCCCACCAGAGATCTGGAGGGGGGGCCCACCGAGGGAAAAAACTGTACTACTGTGGTCCAGTCCGACCCTGGATATAACCAAATGTCTGATCATCTTCGTAACATCCTGCAACCATTTTAGTATTCATTATGAAATCACAGCGATAGTGAAAGTAAAAGCTTACAAAGAATTATATAGGGGGAAAAAAATAAAAAAAATAAAAAAAAAGGGGAAAACAACTGGAAAGAAAACCTGATTAATCACTTGAGCATTTTTCTCAACCGCTCTATATTTTGTCTAGTCCTCCAACAGGAATGACAGAAACGCTGTTCCATGGACGTTGGTTATGGCTGAAAGTTCCGGATAAAGGGACTGAAGTTATGAATTGTTGTCACAGTATTTAGGTGTCAGTAAAGTTCATGTTTATACTGCAGGCAGCTGAGATAAAGACCGTACATTTATTGCATCCCACGAATAGCTCCCTGCCATATCATTTGTTTATATAAGGTGTATCAAATAGAGAGAATTTACCAGAGCATGACTCAGATTGTCACCCCCGAAACCCAAAGTCCTGATAAGAGTCATGTGACCATGACAACTCCCATCACGCCTCTTCCGTCATAGCGATGTAAGCGATATCACATGACAACGCAATGTCTTCAGAATCCAACTGTATCTTGGGAGAAGGGCCTTTGCTCTGGTGTTATCACCTGTGTGTTGGCCTTGTCTGCAAAACCCGTTCTGCCATCAGTGCTCTGAAAGTGTCGAAGCTGAGAGTGGACTTAGTAAATGGAAGCAGGGCTGGGCCGAGGCAGAGGCAAGAGAGGCTCCAGCCTCAGGGCGCAGCATAGGAGGGGGCACACAACTCACTCAGCTATAATTCCCCTATTGTGTTTGTAGCAGAGAGAAATAAGAACAGGAGATACATGGCAGTGACTGCAAGCCAGAGAACTAAAAGGAAATGAGTTGAACTTACCTGGGGCTTCTAATGGTCCCCTGCAGACATCCTGTGCCCGCGCAGCCACTCCCCAATGCTCCGGCCCTGCCTCCAGTTCACTTCTGGAATTTCAGACTTTAAAAAGTCTTAAAACCACTGCGCCTGCATTTCCAATGCCATGTCCTCGCTTCCCCTGATGTCACCAGGAGCGTACTGCGCAGGCACAGACCATACTGGGCTTGTGCTATACATTCCTGGTGACATCAGCGGCAGCGAGAACACGGCAACGCAGGCGCAGTGGTTTTCAGACTTTAAAGTCGGAAATTCCAGAAGTGAACTGGAGGCGGGGCCGGAGCATCGGTGAGTGGCTGCGCGGGCACAGGACTTCTGTGGGGGACCATTAGAAGCCTCAGGTAAGTTCAACTTATTTTCCCCCGACCCCCCTACAGTATTCCTTTAAGGTGTTGGGGGCCCTGGGGCGCCTCTTAGTCTAGTAGCAATCAGTGACGGCTGGGGTGGGAGGGATGGGGGGGCACTTTCTCAGCCTTGGGCGCTGGAGGACAGTGTCCTGGCTCTACCTGCCAGCGAATGGAATAAATGTGATGGATTAAGAAATGGAGTGTCATGGAGAGGGGAGGGTCTCACAGACTGTTCACTTGCTGGTTCTGGTTCTGGTTCTATGGGTTGCAATGGGCTCAAATCACAGGATAAAAGGGTTGTCTGTATCAGGATCTGATACTGTATCTCAGTAAGGGCCCGTTTCCACCAGTGCAGTGCGATTGCATTGCGGAAAACGCAAAAACGAATTTGCATGCGGATGAGATTGTATGCAAATTTTAATGCAAAAAAACGCATTAAAATTTGCATCTGTAAGTATGCAAATTTAACTATGTCAGTGTGCTTTTACATTTTAAGCGAAAATGGACGCAAATTTGCATGGAAATTTCGCATAACGAAAACTCATGCAAACTTCCAATTAAATACATTACATGCGAATCGCACACTAGCCTTGCGTTGTGCGAATTCTGATGCCTCTGCTGTGCAGATTCTTTCTGCACAGTCCACCGCACAGAATTTCTGACAAGTGGAAACAGGCCCTTGGATTTATATTGGTTATGCGAATCTGCAGACAGAAAAAAAACTCATGCAGATTCGATCTAGTGGAAACGGGCCCTAAAATGTGTAGGGCCGACTACAGTAGAAAACATACCTCCCAACTTTTTGAGTAAAGAGAGATGGACACTTTAAGACACGCCCCTGACAAGCCCAGCCACACCCCTGGTCATGCAGATCAAACCACTCTGGTCCAATCTATATCATCATAGCCCCCCCCCCAACTGTCCCTTTTTCAGAGGGAAAGTCCCTCTACGGTACGCTGGCCAGACGTCCCGCTTTACCCGGGACGCGTCCCGGATTCGGGGTCCCGTCCCAGGCTGCATGAGGTCCCGGGAAACGTCCCGCTTTTAGCTGCAGGACGTCCCGGCCTCGGGACTCTGGCCACCGTACAATGCATGAACTGGCTGCAGCGTCTAATTGACGCCGCGCCAGTTCATAGCCTGCAGCCCCGCTCCAGCCTGCATAGTGTTCGGCAGGCAGAGCAGGGCTACGGGAAGATGGCGTCCAAAGCCCTGTACTGGAGACTATTTGTGTCTCCAATACAGGGCTTCGGGCGCCATCTTCCCGTAGCCCTGCAATAACATTCAGCGCGGGAGATTGGAGGAGGAGGATCGTCCGGGGAGCTGCGCGCCAGAGGCCGGCCGGGAGAGGAGACTTCTGTCAGGTGAGTAAATTCCTCTTTTTTTTTTTTTTTTTTAACAGGTGAAATGTTGCCTAAATTGCATTTATTCTCTGGTGAAATGTCGCCCGCATTGCGTTTTCTGCTGAAATGTTCCCCAAATTGTGTTTATTTTCAGCTGAAATGTCGCCCAAATTGCATTTGTTTTCTGCTGAAATGTCGCCCAAATTGCATTTGTTTTCTGCTGAAATGTTGCCCAAATTGCATTTGTTTTCTGCTGAAATGTTGCCCAAATTGCATTTGTTTTCTGCTGAAATGTGTTGCCCAAATTGCGTTTATTTTCTGGTGTCTGGAGTAACTGTTGCTGCATTTATTATTTATTGGTCATAGTTGGCTATATTTGCTGCTTTGGGGTTACGGTTACGCTCCGCCCATACAATGTCATGGCCACGCCCATTTTTCGGCGCAGCGCACTACGCGTGCCGCGAAGGCCCCCCCCCCCCGACCCCCCACATCAATTTTTCACACACACCCGTCCCCGCCCCACCCCGTCCCAGAAAAATCTGGTCACTGAACTAAATCCCTCTGTCCCCCAATTTGTCCCTATTTCGGGACTCACGTACAGATCTATGTTTCTACATAGCTCCCAACTGTCCCTCTTTGGCAACCCTGTCTCTCTGTCTCAATTTGTCCCACTTTCAGGAAGCATGTACAGATCTATGTAAATATATGTATTTTTCTATTGGGGGAAAAAAAATAAGTAAAAAAAGTGTTTTATTGACTATAAACTTTACTCACATCCTGTAAGAATTGATATATTTCTTATTTTCAAGTGTTAAGAAGAAAAATGAGCCAGGATAGAAAGGGCTGGTGTGGTTTGAATACCAAAACAACATAATTTTCTTATGAAATCTTTGTTATGCGTGACTAGAGGTGTGGTTAGGGGTGTGGCTTAAGTGTCCCTCTTTCTTATCTCAAAAAGTTGGGAGATATGGTTTATATAGGTATTTTTCTACTGAAAAATGTGTTTAATATACTCTAAGGCTTTTGTTCACATCTGAAAATCGCTCATGCCAGCAATTTTTGATTTTTGCGCATTTTTTCCAACTTCCCGTGCTCCACTGAGCGCTACGATTTTTTACAAAGCACTTTTCTAAGCGTTTTTGCTGAGCGGTTCCTTTTTTCACTTCCTGACGTCAATGAACTCTTTCACCCCTATACCTTCTAATGAGCAAAAATGCTCAGAAAATGGTACAGGCAGCGCTTTGCTGAGTGGATGGGAAACAAACCGCTCAGATGTGAACACTCTCATAGGGAATCATTGCACAAGAGCTTTTAGGGCGATTTTCAAAATCGCCGGCGCTTAAAAATAAAAAAAATAAAAAAATTTAAATAAAAAAAATAAAAAATTAAAAAAAAATAAAGAAATCAGAAAAAAAAACGCCCTAGGTGTGAACAAGCCCTAAATGTTGATTTTATAATTTAAATGGGCATATTTTTAAATGGTAAAATGAAGGAGAATTAATGATGATAGAGAGGACCAGTGTGGTCTATATTTTAAACCGTGGTCTATTCGGAATGCTTTCTGATATCAGTGACTAGGGGTGTGGTGGGGTGTGATTAGTGTCTCAAAGTGTCCCTCTTCCTTTTCTCAAAAAATTGGCAGGTGTTAGGAGCATACCTCCCAACTTTTTGAGATGAGAAAGAGGGACACAAGCCACACCCCTACAACACCCCTGATCACGCCCCCGTCACACATACCATAAAGATTTCATGAGAGAAATATGTTGTATAATTCAAACCACACTGGTCCTTTCTATCCTGGTTCATTTTCCTTCATATTAACATTTTACAATTATAGTGATATCCATTTAAAGGATGGGAATAAGTTTAGAGTCAAACACATTTTTTTAGTAGAGAAATATAATTATAATAATATAATAATAATATATTTACATAAAGAGAGGGACAAAGTCCTGAAAGAGGGACAAATGTGGAGGAAAGAGGGACAGAGCTCCCAAAGAGGGACTGTCCCTCCGAAAAAAAGGGACAGTTGTGAGCTATGGTGAGGAGTGTAACAATTGTCTCTGCAATAGATGCAGCCGCTGGTGGCTTGAGGGGGAGAAGCCCTCCTTCCAGGACCTGATGTGTCACAGGAGTGATAATGTTCCGAAGCTATGTGACTTACCAGATAATACATTTCCACCCTGCTGTATTGGATATTATGTAATCCTGTCATAGTGTCACTCCCTGTCACCGGCTGTCCATGACATCACTCAGAGAAAGCAGAGCAACAGCCGATAAAAAGGTCTGGACTTTGACTCACTAAGGCCCGGTTCACATTAGCGGCTGCTATCCGGAATCGCCGTGCCGGAGCCGTGCCGGAGCCGGACCGCATGCGGACCGGACGAAACGGACGCACGGCATAGCAATGAAAGTCTATGCGACCGTTCACATGCGTCCGTTTCGTCCGGACCGGAGCCGGACCGGATCCGGACTCCGGCGTCCGTTCCAACATGCGCTATTTTTTGGTCCGGCTGGTCCGGCTGACGTATCCGGACCGGAGCCGGAATGTTGCATCCGGCCAATGGAAACCAATGAGAACCGGAGAGCGCACAACACACTGGCTATAAAAACCGGATGTTGTACCACACTTCCTATGCTGACTCTATGGTATGGTGGCCATTTTGGATGGGGACCACATGGCACCAGCGTTCACAGAGTGGAGCAGCAGTGACTTCATGCTGGAGCTCTTTGGCAGCAATATGGAGCAGGATCTGTCTGATAGCGAGGGGGTGAGGCCCTACACATCAGAAGACCTCATCCTACAGGTGCAGCAGGTACCAGCCCTGTGGGACAAGGGGGATGCGGACCACAGCAACATCAAAAAATGCAGAGGCCTGTGGAAAAAAATTGCCAAGCTGTATGTGGAGGACTTTGAGAACTTGAGCAAGAGACAGCAAGGCACAGAGGGTATGTTGACTAGAAGTTTTTTGGGGGGGGCTTGTGGTTTAAGCTTGTGATGTATTCCACTTTTGCTATGGATTTGTGTCACCCACGTGTTGCCCACCCACCCGTGGCCCACCCACCTGTTCCCCACCCACCTGTACCCCACCTGTGATGTATCCCACCCACCTGTACCCCACCTGTGATGTACCCCACCTGTGCTGTATCCCACCCACCTGTGATGTATCCCACCCACCTCTACCCCACCTGTGATGTATCCCACCCACCTGTACCCCACCTGTGATGTACCCCACCTGTGCTGTATCCCACCCACCTGTGATGTATCCCACCCACCAGTACCCCACCTGTGATGTATCCCACCCACCTGTACCCCACCTGTGATGTATCCCACCCACCAGTACCCCACCTGTGATGTATCCCACCCACCTGTACCCCACCTGTGATGTATCCCACCCACCTGTACCCCACCTGTGATGTATCCCACCCACCTGTACCCCACCTGTGATGTATCCCACCCACCTGTACCCCACCTGTGATGTATCCCACCTGTGATGTATCCCACCCACCAGTACCCCACCTGTGATGTATCCCACCCACCTGTACCCCACCTGTGATGTATCCCACCCACCTGTACCCCACCTGTGATGTATCCCACCCACCTGTACCCCACCTGTGATGTATCCCACCTGTGATGTATCCCACCCACCAGTACCCCACCTGTGATGTATCCCACCCACCTGTACCCCACCTGTGATGTATCCCACCCACCAGTACCCCACCTGTGATGTATCCCACCCACCTGTACCCCACCTGTGATGTATCCCACCCACCTGTACCCCACCTGTGATGTATCCCACCTGTGATGTATCCCACCCACCAGTACCCCACCTGTGATGTATCCCACCCACCTGTACCCCACCTGTGATGTATCCCACCCACCAGTACCCCACCTGTGATGTATCCCACCCACCTGTACCCCACCTGTGATGTATCCCACCCACCTGTACCCCACCTGTGATGTATCCCACCCACCTGTACCCCACCTGTGATGTATCCCACCTGTGATGTATCCCACCCACCTGTACCCCACCTGTGCTGTATCCCACCCACCTGTACCCCACCTGTGATGTATTCCACCTGTGATGTATCCCACCCACCTGTACCCCACCTGTGCTGTATCCCACCCACCTGTGATGTATCCCACCCACCAGTACCCCACCTGTGATGTATCCCACCCACCTGTACCCCACCTGTGATGTATCCCACCCACCAGTACCCCACCTGTGATGTATCCCACCCACCTGTACCCCACCTGTGATGTATCCCACCCACCTGTACCCCACCTGTGATGTATCCCACCCACCTGTACCCCACCTGTGCTGTATCCCACCCACCTGTGATGTATCCCACCCACCTGTACCCCACCTGTGATGTATCCCACCCACCTGTACCCCACCTGTGATGTATCCCACCCACCAGTACCCCACCTGTGATGTATCCCACCTGTGATGTATCCCACCCACCTGTGATGTATCCCACCCACCTGTACCCCACCTGTGATGTATCCCACCCACCTGTACCCCACCTGTGATGTATCCCACCTGTGATGTATCCCACCCACCTGTGATGTATCCCACCCACCTGCGATGTACCCCACCTGTGCACATAAAACATACACAATGACCAATTATTATACATCAATTTATTGTAAAAAATTAATACATTTAAAATCACTCAAAAACTTGAAACTCCAAAATAAACACATTTCAACAAAACATATTAAAAACCAAACATTCACCCTTGTCCTGGTGGTGTGGTAAAATAAAGTCTCAGTTGGTCCCTGTTCCGCAGTGACACTACCCTTGGCCTGGTTGCATACCTCCGCAGGGGCATTAGTGGAAGCACATTCGGGGGTTCCGGAGTCTCTCTTTCCTCCTGCCGCACAAAGTTGTGGAGGATGCATGCTGCCTTCACCACGACAACTGCGTTGCCCGGTTTCAGCAGCATGGGCGTGTGGAACACCCTCCACTTTGACACCAGGATCCCAAATGTGCACTCCACCATTCTCCTTGCACGGCTCAACCGAGCATTGAAGTGTAGCTGGCTGGCATCAAGTCCCCTGTCTGGGTACGGACGCATTACATGGTCGGACAGGGCGAAGGCCTCGTCCCCCACAAACACATAGGGGTAGGCCGGTGCCCTTGTCCCAGGCCAGGGTCTGTCACGGGGGAGACGCAGTCTGCCTTCCTCCATCAGCCGGCAAAGGGTCGTACGCTGGAAAATTCCAGAGTCATTGGAACTACCGTACGACCCCACGTCCACGTACACAAACTTGTAGTCCGCATCTGCCACTGCCATTAGAACAATGCTGAAGTATTTTTTATAGTTGAAATAATGGCTGCCACTCCCCACGGGTTTCTGAATCCGGATGTGTTTCCCATCCAGTGCGCCAACACAATTAGGAAACTTGCACTCGGTCCAGAAGCCCTGGGCGATCTCCTCCCATTTCGTGGTGTCCGGCACAGGCATGTATCTGGCCCTCAGTCGCGTCCAAAGGATCCTCGAAGTCCTCACGACGATGCCTGCCACCGTGCTCTTCCCAATACGAAATGTGACATGTAGCGATGTATATGTTTGTCCAGTTGCGATGTACCTACAAGAGAAATAATCAAAATCAATTTTTCATGTCGTTACAGGAGAAAGGTTCAAGACAAGGTGGCGCAATATACGGGATGCATATGTGAAATGGCTACGGAAGAAAAAACTTGCCGAACGAAGTGGCAGTGGCGGGGGAAGGCGACAAAAAGACTACCAATTTGCCAAGCAATTGTCTTTCATCAATGCAAGCCTGGAACCTAGACTGTAAGTACCACTACTGTGGGCAGGAACTGAGAGCTCATTTACCATGACTTCGGCCATGTATTGCTATGGCCTCAATTCCCATGGCTAGCGAACTTTTCTCACAAGCTTTATCAAATGTTGGGTAGAAACGGTTGATAAAGTGATTGCTAGTGTTTGCTAGCTCTGTGAATTGACGCCACATGCTGTTTGGCACACCAATAAATATTGTTTTTATCTACAGGACTGAAGACAATTTGGAGCAAGAGGAACCGACCCAGGAGGCACGGTTCAGCAGTGAGGAGAGCTTGGTGGATGATGACGTCGCCGATGTAACCTATTGCCCCGAGGAGAGGAGTAGGAGGAGGGAGTGCTTAATCCCAACTCACTCCTTTGATCATGACTTGGCAGAAGAGAGCTTGGATGTTGAGGTTGCAGGACCGAGTTTGGAAGAAGCTGAACCTCCACAATTGACCGCTATGGAAGCTCCAGGGGAACAAGAACAAAGTGAGGAGCACCGAGAGACTGCAGCACAACCAGCGCGCAGGGCAACCCCGACACAGGCCAGAGGACGGGAAGATGCTGCCACACCACCAGTGAGGACCACCACACCAGTGAGGCGTCGAGGTACCCTCCCCCCAACAAGGAGAGAGACAGAGTCCGAGATGTCCGGGGCTGTCTCCGGACTTCTCGGGATTCTTCAGAGCCACCAAACTCTCATAACCCGGCAGTTGCAAGATGAGGACAGGGGCCATATCATGGAGCAGTACAAGTCCCACATCACTTCACTGCAATGTGAGCTCGACGCTGTACATGGGCACTACAGGGACGAGCTTAAAATGATTCATGAGATGCACAGAGGAGAAATCGACCAACTGCGTGCGCAGCATCATCAGTCGGTGGGCCAGCTGCAGAACATGATGCAGCAAATGCATCAACAAAGCAAGGAACTACTGAAATTGCAGGCACACCCGTGTTTTCACACTGTGATGTCTCTAATACCATATCTGGAAAAGGTGCCTTCCCAAAACCTGATGGCGTGCCATTCCAATTTGCTGGAGGTGATTAAACAGCACATGGACACGCCATTATTGCAACCACCAATTTTTAGACCCCCACAACCAACAGCGGTGCCCACCTGGCAATCATCACAGATGTACACCGGCTACAGAGGCAGTCAATATGGGCCACCGCTGTCAGGGTCCAGCTCATCCACGACCAGCACCCAAGAGAGTCCAGATTTCCAGGCAGCAACTCCCACCTTTTCTAGTAGTGGTGCCGATACAATTTGAAAAAAAAAGTCAAATTGTTCCTGGACATGCTCCTCTGAATACCTCCGATCCTCGGAGGAAGGATACCATCACAGGGCTTTTTAACTTTTGGTTTTGCTGGACTTGAACTTTAGGGCCTGGTGTCCCCGAAAGACACTACCTGGGTCACAACCTTGTGCCTGTTGCACTGCACCTGTAGTCCTGCACCTGTGCCTTTGATTCCTCTTGTTCCTTACTTTGTTGATCCTAATCACTTGCACAAGACCCTTGGAGCCATGGGTGAAGGACACCTTCACTGGTCGGTGAGAGGCCTAGCCTTTTCACTGACCTGTGTCCTTCATCCATGGCTCAGAGGGTCCTGTGCCAGTGGTTAGGTTTTAGAAGCACTAATAATTTAGGGCCTGGTGTCCCCGAAAGACACTACCTGGGTCACAACCTTGTGCCTGTTGCACTGCACCTGTAGTCCTGCTCCTGTGCCTTTGATTCCTCTTGTTCCTTACTTTGTTGATCCTAATCACTTGCACAAGACCCTTGGAGCCATGGGTGAAGGACACCTACACTGGTCGGTGAGAGGCCTAGCCTTTTCACTGACCTGTGTCCTTCATCCATGGCTCAGAGGGTCCTGTGCCAGTGGTTAGGTTTTTGAAGCACTTCAATTTTAGGGCCTGGTGTCCCCGAAAGACACTACCTGGGTCACAACCTTGTGCCTGTTGCACTGCACCTGTAGTCATGCACCTCTGCCATCGGTTCCTCTTACTCCTCACTTTGTTCTTGTTCCTAACCACTTGCACAAGACCCTTGAAACCATGGATGAAGGACACCTACACTGGTCGGTGAGAGGCCTAGCCTTTTCACTGACCTGTGTCCTTCATCCATGGCTCAGAGGGTCATGTGCCAGTGGTTAGGTTTTTGAAGCACTTCAATTTATTAGGGCCTGGTGTCCCCGAAAGACACTACCTGGGTCACAACCTTGTGCCTGTTGCACTGCACCTGTAGTCATGCACCTCTGCCATCGGTTCCTCTTGCTCCTCACTTTGTTCTTGTTCCTAACCACTTGCACAAGACCCTTGAAACCATGGATGAAGGACACCTACACTGGTCGGTGAGAGGCCTAGCCTTTTCACTGACCTGTGTCCTTCATCCATGGCTCAGAGGGTCCTGTGCCAGTGGTTAGGTTTTTGAAGCACTTCAATTTTAGGGCCTGGTGTCCCCGAAAGACACTACCTGGGTCACAACCTTGTGCCTGTTGCACTGCACCTGTAGTCATGCACCTCTGCCATCGGTTCCTCTTGCTCCTCACTTTGTTCTTGTTCCTAACCACTTGCACAAGACCCTTGAAACCATGGATGAAGGACACCTACACTGGTCGGTGAGAGGCCTAGCCTTTTCACTGACCTGTGTCCTTCATCCATGGCTCAGAGGGTCCTGTGCCAGTGGTTAGGTTTTTGAAGCACTTCAATTTTAGGGCCTGGTGTCCCCGAAAGACACTACCTGGGTCACAACCTTGTGCCTGTTGCACTGCACCTGTAGTCATGCACCTCTGCCATCGGTTCCTCTTGCTCCTCACTTTGTTCTTGTTCCTAACCACTTGCACAAGACCCTTGGAGCCATGGATGAAGGACACCTTGACTGGTCGGTGAGAGGCCTAGCCTTTTCACTGACCTGTGTCCTTCATCCATGGCTCAGAGGCTCAGAGGGTCCTGTGCCAGTGGTTAGGTTTTTGAAGCACTTCAATTTATTAGGGCCTGGTGTCCCCGAAAGACACTTGGGCAGCTATGCCCTACAACTCTTCCAGCACAAAGTTGGTGGTTGGTGTTCCTTAAAACTGACCGGGCTATACCATAGATATGTTATTTTTTGGTCTACCATGTTGGAAGAATGTTTCCATGTTGGAAAGTGGTTGTTTTTGCAATAAAAAAATTTGTTTTTACATACCTCAGTGTGATGAGTAGTTGTTCTTGTGGTGTGACTGCTCTCCTGAACGTGGTATCCTTCTTCCTAAGGTCATCCTTCACCATCTCCAAAAGGGTATCAAACCTGTCAGGAGATGTAAAGGAAGAAGCTGTAAAGTATGTTGTGGGACAAGGTGTTGGGTGGAGGATGGGGGAGGTGTGTTTACAGAGGTTTGGGAGTGTTGTGGAGGGTGGGGGTGTAGTGTATAGCTAGGTATACAGGGGTGTGGGGGTCAGGGTGGTGTGTTTAGCTAGGTATACAGGGATGAGGTGTTGTGGGGGTGAGGGTGCGGTGTTTAGGAATGGTGGGGGTTGGTGTATTTAGGCCTATATACTTACAGGGGAATAGACATCCGAGTGTAGCTGTAGAACTTCTGTGGGTGTCGTCTGAGGTCCCGGTAGAGGGCCTGGAACTCTCCCTTCCTCTGCCTCCTGGCTAGTAGAGGGTGCACCCACCATCTCCTGCGAGGAGCACGCCTTCTCCCCACATAGTAGTAGGTAAACAACAGGAAGGAGAGAATTCCCAGGTAATAAGCGTACAAAATGACTGGATCCATGGTCCCAACTGCTGTCTCTGTATCCAAGGATGGTCTCCACACGTCCAGCTGTCTCCAACAATGACCCCAGAGCTTCTGCTGACCTCCCAGAACCCCAGGTATTTATACAGGTTGTTATCTCTTTAAGAATCCGGATCCGGACCGGAACCGTGTTCATACCGCACGGAAACCGTATGCAACCGGACCGGATCCGGACCGGATCCGGACAGGAACCGTACGGTTCAGGACATCCGGTGCGGTTTTTGCAAAACCGCAAGTGTGAACGGGGCCTAACCCAAGCTATCAAGGCAAAGCACATTGGACTGGAAGCACAAGGGCTCCATCTTCTGGCCACTTTCAAATATGACAGAGCTTGTCTCTATAATCTAGGACAGTACACTACTGTTTGTCAGATTTTCTCTTTCCAGGGCCATTTCTTTAGCAGGCCACAGAGCAGAAGGGGCACAGGCAGAAGGACATAACCGCTAGGGAACTGATGACACGTGGTGCAGCCAAATGGAAGAGGAAAGAAGATTACCAGCGCGATCACCTTCCTTGACTCCTCCTGGGCTGCCTGCATCAGATGTCAAGTCATCAACACGCCACCATCGCGTGATGACACCTGGTGTCCTGTAGCGGTACTGCAGGCTGTCAGTGGGCGGCACCCATGGAGGAGTCGGCTTTCCGGGCTCTCTTCACCTGTGTGTTCTCCTGGTCCCTGCTTCCTCCTGGATGAGCGGATGGTCACTAAGAAGTAGGCACATCTACTTGTGACCTGTGGCTGTGTGTCTGTCCCTAAAGAGTAAGGGTTTGCGAGTCCACGGGGGCGGGGGGGGGGGGGGGGGGGGATTCGGGGCGCAATTTTTTGCACCCTCGCCCTGTCTACTTTTGCTCCCCCCCCCCCCCCCATGGCAATATAAGAATCTAAATCTCACAATTGCCTGATGTCAGCAGAGTTCAGCAAATGTCTGTATGGGAGTGTGCTTTTTCCTCTGTGTCCTGCTCATTTCTTCTGACCATACATGTCTCAATCTGCCACTAGATCAACTATCAGACAGATCCCTCTGATCGAATATGATCAGAGAGGGATCTTTTGCCTGTCAACACACTGCAAACTGATTCCCAAAAGATTTCAGCAAATCCTCTTAGCGCTGCCTTCTCAGCTTGCTGGGCCGTAAACCCCCTCCCCCCTCCCGGGCCATGTGTCAGGTCTAGGGATGAGCTTCCGAGTTCTGGATCCAAGTTTCAGATTAAAACATTAATAATTTAGAGCTGCAGGCCACAGCGGGGAGGGTCGGTTAGGGGTGTGGGTGTGGTTACCTCACCCTTGTCGCCACCTCTGCCCATTGAGTTCTACAGCACTAGATGATTCCGGCAGGAGGAAGTATTGGTGTAATGGAATGTCACATGACACACAGAAACAGGAGGTGATAGACTGTTACAGCGCAGAGAGGAGTGAGGACCTGTCACTCCGCTGGAAGAAGGTAAACTAGGACGCTATGCTGTATATAGTTTGTGTGTTTGGAGAGATAAGAGGAGAGAGTGGGGGCATGGCCACCAGAGGTGTGTGTTAGGATTCCTTCCTGATTTTAGGGTCTAAAAGCAGTACAATTTTTAGACCCTAAAATAAAAAAAATCTCACGAGAGAACCTGGAGCAGCCCCTACACTTAATCACCTACCTGGGATCCAGCACTGCAGTTCTCCCTCTGTCCTCCGGGTGGTGCTGTAACCCTACAGGGATATTTATCATGACGACATGCCTTGTAAGGGTTTTTTCGCCTTCCTCTGGATCAACAGGGATATGTGAGGGAGCAGGCTGGTGTTGTAGTTTATACTGGTTGAACTCGATGGACATATGTCTTTTTTCAACCAAAATAACTATGTAACTATGTGACAGTGGGGGATTTCACCAGTGGAGGAGGAAGAGGAATGGCTGCCAGCATCTGGATCACCCGGGAGGTGAGTGAGAATGCCCGCTGTATACAATGCTCTGCATGGACCTCCCGGCGGTTACCATGAGTGTAGCTCGGGGTTACCGCTAAGGAGGTTTTAAGAACAACTATCAAAGAAACGTTTTTTCTGTAAACCTC
Organism: Hyperolius riggenbachi; assembly: GCF_040937935.1. NCBI lineage: Eukaryota > Metazoa > Chordata > Amphibia > Anura > Hyperoliidae > Hyperolius > Hyperolius riggenbachi. Next base: position 15,633,006 of record NC_090656.1, on the reverse strand, counting down.
ACATACCTTTAGAGCTTTAAGCCAGCAATACTAGAATGTTTATCAGAAGTCTCTCAGCACAGCCTGTGTGAAAACAAAAAAGCTGTGTTTACCAGCTGTTTTGTAACAATTTGCGTCGGCATGAGGAGGTAGAGGGAGGTAAAGGTGCATTGTAACCTGGCTGTAACCTCTTCACATAGAGGTGTTACTGGCAAATGTTCTTGAAAGCCAGCAGCATCAAATAATCTTTCTCAAAGTTCCCTCCAAAAAACTTTGAATTAGACAACAGGAAAATCTCAGTGAGGACTCGTCTCCACTAGTGCGGCGTGCGTCTCGTAGTCGCACGCCGGCACTGAGCGGGATCGCAGGCGAATCCCATGAGCCGTGCCATGCACGGCTATGGGATTCGCAGCCTCCGCCGCGAATTCTGCAGGGGGTTCCGTCCGAATCGCTCCCGCAAGCGATTCGGCCGCGGCGCCGTTATCCCCTATGGCAGAGTTTCCCCATGCGATTCATGTGCGGGGAAACTCTGCGGAATCGCGGTGGAAACCGCGATAGTGGAAACGGGCCCTTAATATCTAGAGAAGGAATTATCTCAAACACAAAACACAAGATATCCACATTTTTAAAATTCAGGATAATCTGTAGTTAAAATTAGGACCTTCAATTGGCTACAGAAGCAGAGTTATTCAGCATTCGCTGAGCGCACCTCATAGCCTGTCAGGGTTCGGTATCATTCGATAAAGCATTGCTTACAGGTTCTAATCCTGTCCTTGGATTCGCTGTAGGCCAATCCAGGAAGGAATGGCCAAGGAAGGTTTTTGCCTGTAAAAAGTTTTGTCTACCTTACTCACCAGGGGGTATACACCAGGGTTGCCAACTCATCTCTTTAAATACTGACACATCTAAGTTATACAGGTTCTGGGGCTTCTCACACATAATCAGTGCCTAAACTGCATCTAACTAGCCACAAGACATGTAAAATTCATAAGTGTCCGTATTTAAAGTTGGCAACACTGGTATATACACACAGTTTTTAGGGAAAGACAATCCACAATTGACAGAGAACATAAAGGGCTCACTGCTCAGCGGCCATTTGGTCTTCCAAAATTCCATCGACAAAGAACTTTCTCCGTACATATGATCTTGGGAGGACCTAACGCATGCTTTGTTTCAGAGCTCGTTTCCACTATTGCGGTGCAGAATCGCCTGGATTCCACCGCTGATGAAATCACATGCGGATGCGATTCCCCATGCGTTTTTTGCCGCGAATTCGCATACGTGAGGGTATATGCGATTTTAACCATGTCACTGCCTGTGTGAATTTACATTGGTACCTATGCGAATTCGCGGCAAAAACGCATGGGGAAATCGCATGCGATTTCCCTATTAAATACATTGCATGCGATTCGCATGCGATTCGCATGCATTCCACTCGCAGCGAATTCTGCGGCTCTTTTGTGCATTTTTTCACCTCTGAAAAACACGCACCTCAAAAAACGCTACAGTGGAAACAAGCCCATCCACTTGCATTACATGTGCGAATCCGCATGCGTTGGACGCATGCGGATTCGCGATAGTGGAAACGAGCCCTCAAGGACTCTGATATCAATGCCTGCATTTGAACTGGACTATCTTTTATTCAATCCCTTAAGGACTGCTCAGCTCTGTAAACATTCTCATTTACTCCCTTTTATTTTATACTTTGTGTTATACGTTAGTTTATGTAAATGTGTGAAATGCACTTTTGTTATTAAAATGTTTAAAAATCGTTTTAACGGTTATGACCTGTTCCTGAACATACACCATTGTACTTGCTCCTCCAAAAGTGTTACCTTGTGTTCGATAGTATTTTGCATCTACAACCCGTATGCTTGAATCGGGCTCAGATAGACAGATCTGGTGCCAATCCCAGCATACCGCTAAGGGTTAGGTAAGTGTTCTCAGTGTATAATTATTCAGTCATGCACTGATTCGCACGTGGTGGCAAGCATTTGGAATTGTATGTTTGTGGTGAATCCTTTGGAGTCAGAGCGCTCCTCTTGGCTAGTCGGTTCATAGATTGCGAATCCACATCTATGCGCAAAATGACAGCGAGACTGAGTTTCTAACAGAGCGATTAACCCATTCACAGATTGGCCCTTGACAGGCCACAAGGCTGCGAAGGCCACGTGCGTTAACAGTGTGGTGAAGTTTACTTTTCGTTGACGGTTGCCAAGCTCAGATGCAACAAGAGAGTTTTTTGCTCCGCTGGGTAATCCTGCAGTTGAATGGTGCTTGTGGCCGACACCCGGACGGCTGAATTGCTCAGCAAACAAGTTAAACAGTCTGTGGAATAAAAGCTTAAAAACAATCAGGCGGGGAAGGAAGAGCAAAAACGCACAGCAAAACTCACAGATTTTCATTCCTAGCATTTGTCTGCGTTTAAATGCAGGAAATTGTTACAACAACAACCAATAACATTTGTAAAGCGCTTCTCTCCCACAGGACTCAAAGTGCATAAGCATGGCTCAGACCAGCGACTGGTTGGTTGGTAAATTATGCTGCAGAGGAACAATTCTAGAAGTCTGCAAATGTCCCGGCACCTAAACAGGAGGCTTTTCAGTCTGAATCCGAGTAACTCCAGAGATGGGGCTGTCCTTACCAAGTGTGGTTGGGAATTCCAAAAGGATAGGGGCAGCATGACAGAAGGCTCTGGCTTCAAAGTTTTGAAGTGCATTCTGGGAGTGACCAAGTTTATGGATCCTGCTGACCTGAGATTGTGTGAGGTGTGGTGTAATGTCAGCAAGTCCTTCATGTATCCAGGGCCCAAATTGTATAGGGATCTGAATGTCAATAGTCCAGTCAACAGTAACTTAAGATTTCCAATGACTAATGGCATGGGGCATGGCATAAAGTAGTGCAAGCACTCAGTATTTAATAACCTGTTCAGCACCACTGGACAGTGTATCTATGCCACTGTGGACTTCAGCACCAGGGGTGTAGATACACGTATCCTGCAGTTCACAGGGTCATGCGCTGAGCCTCAAAATACTACCCTCCCCCCCCATCCCATGGCAAAGTACTGATCGGGAAATAGGAACATGTGCCCTTCTGTCTGGTTTCCCTATGACCCGAATAGCCCCACTGCATTCCATTATGAATGCGGCAGCCAGAATTATCCTCCCATTGCTCCACCATGGCGGCGCCCCTCTGTGAATCCTTCCACTGGCTTCCTATCCAGTCCAGAATCAGATTCAAGATACTGTGTCTGGCCTACAAATCTGTCCACAAAACCTGTCCAACCTACATTTCCGATCTTACTCAGAGGTACACACCTAGCCGCTAACTCCGCTCGTCCAATGAACTTCGCCTGACTGCCCCTGCATCACCCAATCCCATGCATGCCTCCAGGACTTCTCAAGAGCTGCTCCAACACTATGGAACTCCCTACCTCCACCCATTAGGGCAGCCCCCTCCTTCAACATCTTCAAGAAGGCCCTCAGAACTCACCTTTTCACTCTGGCCTACCACCACTTACAAGTGCTCTACAACCACAGCTGAACTCTGGTCCCCTATCTCTAGATTGTAAGCCTTTGGGCAGGGTCCTCCTCCTTTTGTGTCCTACCTGATCACGCTCCTCCATTACTGAGCACCCATCCTATGGATCTGAGTGAACGAGACTGGCCTAATCCCCATGCTCCCCTCCAGTGACTAAGCATTACCTGGTACTCATACTGTGCTGTGTGATCTGGTTTTCTTGTATTCCTGTATTGTCTTATTGCTGTATGTCACCCCTAAATATTGTCTGTAACCTAAACTAATGTCCAGCGCTGCGTAATATGTTGGCGCTTTATAAATACAGTAAATAAAATAAAATGTGTTGCCATTTACCCATCAGAGTGCCAGTAGTGAATGATCATCTGGCATCAATGTGATGCTGATGGTCATTCACAAAACGAAAGTAAAAAGTCAGTTTCCACACTTATTCCGCATTTTTAACCGACAGTTTACCGACTTACACTGTGAATTGGGGGGGGGGGGGGGGGGGTTGGGAGGGCGGTAATTACCACTGTCGATAATTTCTCCTTAACTTTTCTGGTAACACATGTATTGTGAATAGAGCCCATTATTTGCATTTTAGATGCATTTTGGAAACACATGCAGCAAGTTCTGCATTTCAAAAACGCACATTGCAGAGTGCAAACAAATAGCATAATTTGCAGCCCATTGACTTACATTATGCGCATTAACGCTAGCGTCTAACACAACGCTCGTGTTTGCATGTGAAAACACAAATGATGTTTTCCTAAAGGCCAACTGCAATGTCAGGAACCCTCTGCGTTTTGAGGATGCAATTTTGGACTGTTTTAACCACTTCCCCACTACAGGTTGTTTTTCCTTAAAAACCAGAGCAATTTTCACACATCACACTCCTCCCATTCAACCGGCAATAATTTTATCACCACTTATCACACCAAAATGAACTATACGTCTTTTTTTGCCACAAATGATCCTTTCTCTGGGTGGTACGTTTTGCTAAGAAATATTTTTTTATCAGCAGTTTAAAGGGAATAATAAGAAAAAAGTAAAAAAACATTTCATTTTTCAGCCATTATAGTTTTAAAATAAAATATGCTGCAATAGATAAAACCCACACGTTTTATTTGTCCCAGTTATTAGAGCGTTTAATGTGTGTTCCCAGTACAATGTATGGAGACAATATTGTATTTGGAAATAAAGGGTTATGTAATTATTACAAGCCCTAATTTGCAAAAAAATAGTGATATAGCCTTATGACATTCATATTAAAGAGTCTGTAAAGTAACTATTTATTTTATTTTTTTTACAAAGTAACTATAGCGGAGGTTTTTTTTTTTGTTTGTTTTTTTTTTTTTAACTGTGTTTGCATGTGTATTTTTACTTTTGGCCACTAGATGTCCCCACACTATTGTGATGATTTGCTCAGCTGCCTGTGCAGGCAGGCAGCCTTTTGACCATTGTGTAGGTTTGCATGCTGCAGGACTCTGGAAAGAAGAGCTTCTGTCAGTTTTGCAGCTTGTGCTTGCAGAGGAATTTGCATACGTTGTCATGCAAATTGCCTGGCCACATTCATTGGAGGCGTGTACTATAAGTACTATGTCTTTCCCACAATGCTTCGCTGGTCATAAGGATTTCGTCCTATGTAACACTCCTGGTGGGGTGTCAGCCTTACTCTCTGTTTGAACATCAGCTTAGAGTAATTCCTGGAAACTGTGCTAGGCAGATTTCCCTAGTGCAGTTAGGATTGCATTATCTGTTTTGCCTGTTCCGTCTGTCTTGTGTTTGGATCGCACAAGCCCTAGCGTTAGCGGCTGTGGATCCTTCTGATTGTGTCTGGAGTGTAGGTTGGAACAGCGGTTGTTTCTGCCTACCTCATCTGTTCTGTCTCCTGGGATCGCGCTAGCCACTTTTCGCTAGCGCTGTGGATCCTTCTGTTCTGCTACTCTGTACTGGGATCGTGCTAGCCACTTTCCGCTAGTGCTGTGGATCCTATCTCTCGCTTGTCCCTGTTTTCGTGTGTCTGTCTTGTCTGCTACGACCGCTTGCTGGAGGCTCAGTGAGGTAACAGTTAAGCAAGCGTTCGCGTCCTCTGTTTCATGTTTGTCTGTCGATGGTTAGTTAGGCGTGCTTGTCTCTATTGTGCTTATCACGTGGAGACCGTGCATAACCGCGTGCACTGTTGCGAATGAGTGCGGTGTTCGCGGTTAGCTAGCGTTTGTTATTTTCCGTATCTCCTCATTGTATGATTTGCTGTGCCTTTGCTACTCTCGTGCTCCGCCTTGCTGTAGCCTTGTGTCACGTCTGGCGATCGCACCTCTCGCGATCGCGTTCCTATTTCGTATCTGCTGTTGTGTGTGCGCGGTCGCGGGGTGGCGACTGGATTGGCGCACACACATACAACCTGTCCCTTTGCTCGTTCTCATTCGCAATCGCCTCTCTTGCGATTGCGTTCTGCGCTTCGTACAATTCCTGTCTGGCATTTGTGGAGGTACAGAGGATTGGTTCCTCTGCACTCCCCAGCGCCATCTGCCGACAGGAATTTCCCTCTACAGGTGCGTAGCACCTTTTGCTGGGTGCCTGCAATTACACGCTTGTGGAGGATTTCCGCCGTGTCAGCGCACGCGTTGTGCGCTGATCACGGAGAAAGTTCCACAATCGTTACAACTATCCTGTGTACTGAATAGTACACAAAGTAATTTTTAATTCCAGAAAACATGGCTCAAAAGGCTCTAGACTACATGTAATTTGATGTGAAGTTTTTATATAAAAACGAAGTTGGATGATGTGTTTCTGCTTCCTGTTGACTTCCTACAAGTGATGAGCCAGAGATAACATTAAACATTTATACTGGCCACAGTCCAAAAATGTTGCATAAAATGCATACCAAATGCACAAAACGCACTTGCGATTCATATGTGCAAAACGCAGATGCAGTACAATGCAAACAAGATACATGTGCGAAACACAAGCACACTTCATTATGATAATAAACACACTAATGCATATGCATTACACACTAATGCATATGCATTAAAATGTAACCTTTCACGCATTCCTACTCTGTTCCCAGCCTTTCTCAAGTGTAAAGGCTCATACACACATCAGACTATAGTCTTTGGAAAATGAAAGATCACAGACCAATTTTACCCCCTTCCATGTAGTATGAGAGCCATACCTACACAGTCTATTCTATGGAGCTGAACTCCCCATCAGACAGAAATCTTTGCAAGATGCTGCACACACAGATGCTGCACACATGCAACAGATCAGTATCTGCAAAAGATCTGTTTGGAGATACTGATCTTTTGTGTCTGTACAGCATCTTTGTGTGCAGCATCTTGCAAAGATTTTTTATCTGATGGGGAGTTCAGCTCCATAGAATAGACTGTGTAGGTATGGCTCTCATACTACATGGAAGGGGGTAAAATTGGTCTGTGATATGTCATTTTCAAAAGACTATGGTCTGATGTGTGTATGTGGCCTGACCCTGCATCAGGGCTGCAATTACAACCAGCACACACTGCAAGTGAGCTGCATTCATGTGTTAATTAGATCATGACGAGACCTTTCCCTCTCATCAGGTACTAAATTCTGCCAACACAGATGTATAGAATCACTACTATTGCTTGCTTCATGTTAGCAACCATCATTGTCACCACACTTCAAGCTCACATATAATATCTGAAAGGTATTTGCAATTATTCAGGCTGGAGAGAGTTTTGAGGTCTCCTACAATGCATCACTGCTGAATATGCAAATCATCCTTTGTTGTCCCTGCAAGCTAGCCATACCCCCAGAACCGCTGGAATGCAATGATGTGTCAGCTTGTTAACATTACAGAGCCGCAATAATCCAACATGCATACAGACTGTTTCGGATTGGTTGATCAGTGCATGGCATGGATTAATGTGGCTATATGGGGTAGGACTTGAAACACCCAGAGTTACAGATTACCCAGCAAGCGCAGGGTGAAGCAGAACTCCTAGGAGTGTGTAAGGGGCTACAATGGACCTAAAAGCCATCTTACTAAAATGCTATGCAAAACAAAAGTAGGGCCCAGTGCACACCGAGCGGTTTTCGGAGCGATCCGCCAACCGCATCCGCCAGTGAAAAAGCTTGGCTAATGTATTTCAATGGGATGGGGCACACCAGCGGTTTGAGGTTTTTAGCAAAGCGCAAACATGTCTCCTGCTGCACGTTTGCAGTTTGCAGAAGCGTTTCTGCCTGAATGCAAAGTATAGGAAAAACGCAAACTGCGAAAACGCTGCATCAGAGCGGTTTTCCAGCCGTTTTTGTTACAGAAGCTGTTCAATAACAGCTTTTACTGTAACAGTATTTGTAATCTGCTTCACAAAAACGCTCCCAAAAACGCTTGGCAGGTTTTAATAAACGTCTCTACACATGCCTAGATTCACTCTGAAATCTGCTCCAAAAAACGCTAGCGTTTTGAGGATCTGCTAGCGGTTTTGGTGTGCACTGGGCCTAAAAAATGGATAATCCTAGTTGCAAAGGGATAATAATGGAGAGATTAATTATAGCACAATTTGAAAATCCAAAGCCACACTGGTGGTAAATTGGGTACTTATCCGTTAGCCGGGCGCATCCGGCAGGTGGCGCTAAATACTATTCCCCCTCCAGGCCGACATGGATAGTAGGGAAAGATGTAACTCTGGTGGAGTTTTGTCGCCACCTGCCGGATGCGTCCGGCTAACGGATAAGTACCGTAAATTGTATTACACACGCATGCAAATTTGCCGTAAGGGCTCATTCACACTTGCATCATCTAGCGCTTTCGATAGCGTTTTGCTCGGGTGATTTTTGCCGATTAACCCGAAAAAAAAAAATCGCCATTCACACTTGCCGATTTGTTTCATGATTAGCGCTTCTATAGCACTAAACGCGATCACCAGAAAATCGCCTGAAAATGGTGCAGGATACAAATTTGCGTTTGCCGATTTGCATTAATCGCCGGCGATTAACGCAAATCACCCAAGTGGGAACGGGCCCATAGGGTATTATGGCACTAGCACTTTAAAAAGCGGTAGCGCTTGAGCGTTTCGCCCAAATCGCCAGCAAAACGCTCAGATGTGAACGGGGCCTTATGGAAAATCTGCAAGTCCCAGAGGGATATAAATGGATAAAATCAGTGATAACAGAACTTAAAGAGGAACTAACGGCAAAACGTCCCCTGGGGGGTACTCACCTCGGATGGGGGAAGCCTCCGGATCCTAATGAGGCTTCCCACGCCGTCCTCCTTCCCTTTGGGGGTCTCGCTGCAGCCCTCCGTACAGCCGTGACGTAATATTTACCTTCCTGGCTCCTGCGCAGGCGCTCTGACGGCTGTCGGCTCCGAAGTAGGCGGAAATTCCCGATCGTCGTCGGGTCCGCTCTACTGCGCAGGTGCAAGTCTCCGGCGCCTGCGCAGTAGAGCGGACCCGATGGATATTTCCGAGCCGAAAGCCGCCACAGCGCCCCCGCTGGAGCCAGCAAAGGTAAATATTGATTTTACAGTCGGCACAGTCGCCGGCTGTTCAGAGGGCTGCGGCGAGACCCCCGTGGGACGCAGGACGGCGTAGGAAGCCTCATTAGGATTCGGAGGCTTCCCCCACCCGAGGTGAGTACCCCCCAGGGGATCTTTTTGAAGTTACAGAGTCTTTTTAAGAATCCTATGGTACACTGATGAATTGTGCTGCATACACATGCAAATTTGTAGGAAATCTGGTTTATAAAGAGGAATGGTCACCGTGTCAAAAGCAGAAGGATATTGATAGATAACTCCAAAATAGTGAAACCTGGAAGAAAACAAAACCAAAAATAAATAAAAACGCACCTTTGGCTTCACTGAAGAATTAAGGTTCGTATACACGTCCGATAAAGATCGTTCGTTACGAATGATTCGTGACGTGGAAACGATATTTAAATTTTACCGAAAAGATCGTTCGTAACAAACGATTCCGTAAACACGTGGACGACAAAAGTAAAAAACAATAAACGACGAACGATAAAAAATGCGTGCACAAACGGAAGTGACGTTATTAAAGATACTTCCGGTTATGACTACTTGCGTTCTACTCCACAGATATTCATTATCGGACGATCTTTGTACACACTGAAACGATTCAATGACTATCTGTCGAAAAAATCCGCCGGGTTGGATCGGCCGGATTGAACGATAACGGTCGTCATCGTTCAAAAAAACGATCGTTGGAAATTTTTGAACGCACGATTATCGGTCCAATTGTCGTTATCGTTCGTTTTTGAACGATCGTTATCGTACGTGTGTACTCAGCTTTATGGTGCACAGGCATGCAAATTTGCAAGCAATTTGACTCCAGCTACCATTTTTAATTAGCATTTTGTAAGCGATTTTCATGAGCGGTTTCCAGCGATTTTGGTAGAGATTTTTAAGAAAAGTGTAAGCTTTTTGCCAGCAATTGTGATAGCGATTTGCGATTAGGGATTTTAATTCTAATTGGTCCTTTCAATTTCTTTTTTTTCAATATATTTACGAACTGCTATGTGTAGCGATTCATGAGCGATTTGCCAGCGCTTATATATTTTACATTGAAGCGCAAACGCTCTCAAAATGCTGCCTGTCCTGCGATAGAGATTTTGCTAATCGCAATCGCTACTGTGGAATTTGCTACATTTACATTGGCAGACTGTTTAGGGAAATCTCTAGCGATTTAAAGCGCTCTCTAGGGCTCAGCCACAGTATAATCGCTTTTCTGAGCGCTTGAAATTGATTAGCACTCATTCACTTTCATTAAAATCGCTGTAAAAAGCATGTAAAATCACCACGTACGCGATCACACAATCGCAGCAATTTTAACCATGATTTTAATAAAAGAATGGGAGCGATTTTTAAAAAGTGCTCAGAAAGCATTAATCAATCACAAAGGGCTCTATTCTCAAAGACTTCCAGCATGCGGTAAAGTACATGCTTGCGACCAAAAGACCGTCAAGTTGACATTCTCAAAATGTTCCGCATGTTTTTTCCACATGCGGAAAAAGTGCGGTAAAAGTGCAGGATTCATGCGGAAAAATTTCCGCAAAAGTCGGTGTTTTCCTCAATAAAAAAATCAATTCTCAAAACTGTTCAGGCGCATCATTTTGTCGTTATTTACCGATTTTTTTTTATCACCTACAAGTAGTAGGTGATATATTCCGCATCCCATTGACTTTAATGAAGTGTGGAGGCTTAAAGAGACACTGAAGCGAAAAAAAAAAAATGATATAGTGAATTGGTTGTGTACTATGAATAATAGAAGATTAGCAGCAAAGAAAATATTCTCATATTTTTATTTTCAGGTATATAGTGTTTTTTCTAATATTGCATCATTCTATAATATGTGCAGATTACACAACACTCAGCATTCAAAATGAGTCTTTCAGAGCAGTCTGTGAAGTAATGACCTCTCCTCTAGCAGAGAAAAAGTAAACCGTTCACTTACAGTTGAGATAATAAAAGTCAGATAACAGCCCTCTCCACGACTAACTAAAGCTACACACGTACGATAACGATCGTTCAAAAACGAACGATAACGACAATCGGAACGATAATCGTGCGTTCAAAAAGTGTGAACGATCGTTTTTGTGAACGATAACGATCGTTATCGTTCAATCGGACCGATCCAACCCGGCGGATTTTTTCGAAAGATAATCGTTCAATCGTTGCAGTGTGTACAAAGATCGTCCGATAACGCATGTTCTTATTGCCTGTCATAACGTCACTTCCGTTTGCGCACGCATTTTTTTATCGTTCGTCGTTCAGTACTTTATACTTATATCGTTCACGTGTGTACACAATCGTTCATTACGAACGATCTTTTCAGTCTAATTTGAATATCGTGTAAACGTCACGAATCGTTCGTAACGAACGATCTTTATCGGACGTGTATACGAACCTTTAGTCGGAGAGCTTAATGGCTTTTTTGCATAGAGATAACAACTGGAGTTTCTCAACTCTTCCTGTACTGGAAACAATTAGACTGATGTATCTGATCTTAATGTTTTATTTCTTAGGGTGCGTACAGACATGCGACTATAGTCGTTTAAAACGATCGTTACCGACGGCATTGCCCGACGATCGTTCGTAAAAAGTGCACTAACGATCATTAAAACGACCGACCAACGAGATATGTCGTTGGTAAAGAACGATCCATTCTGCCAGATCTTTTCCAACGACCATCGTTCAAAAAGTAATGTCTGTACAACGATCGGTCGTTGATCGTTCGTTCTCAAAGCTTTGCACATGCTCAAACAGTTCTTTTTGACACTTGTGTTTGAAATCAGTTTATACATTATGTTGCGCACGCAACGCTCGTTCCAAGATCGTTCGTACACGAACGATGTTCAAAGTAGCCTTTCTTCAAACGATCATCGGCCGATACCTCCTTTAACATCGTTCGTCGTTCAGAACGAACGATCGTTATCGTATGTCTGTACGTACCCTTAGCTGTACTACACGTACAAATCATAATATCATAATTTTTTTTTCGCTTCAGTGTCTCTTTAAGGGCTGTGCTTGCTGGAGTTTAATTTTTTTTTTTAAACACTTTTTCATGCGACCTTTTTACCGCATGATTCCCGCATGAATAATGGCTGTTTCCGCATCTTTTTTCCCGCATGCGGAAAAAATTAGTGAATGTGGAAAAAATGCGGAGCTTACCGCTGGCGGAAATTTAGCGGTAAAATTTTGCGGAGTTTTTGCCTCTTAGTGAATAGAGCCCAAAGCGCTCAGAAAAGCGCTTATAGTGTGGCTGAGGCCTAAACGCTCAAAAAAGCGCTGTAGTGGATTCCAGGCTTCATACAGTTAAACAGTCGCCATGTTGTGTGTGTGACAATGCGGCAAACAGAGCGTCTCTTGACTTCAATAACAAATGCACCACTAAAAGCAGATGGTTTAACCATTGTCAGTCTTTTACACAAGTCGCCACTGTCCTTACTGACATGACATGTAGGAATGGTAAATGAGATGATATAATCATTTATTTATTTATAGTATTTATAAAGCGGCAACATATTACGCAGCGCTGATGATGATCAGAGTTGATGCAGGATTATGCAAATATATGCACCTTGCAATGAACCAGTTGAATCCCACATCTCCAGGATGTGATTGGTCCATTATCAAGCTGCATATACTTGCATACAATATTTGCATAATCCTGCATCAACTTGATATTATTTGCATTTCATTGACCATACTTACAGATGAGATCAGTGAGGCACACAGTTTGGGATTCCAGGCTTTGTAGCAACACTGGGACACTACATTCATGGCCGCTCCTCAGCAGTATAGTCTTACCTGCCTCCTATGTCCTACGTTTCAGCCTCCATTCACCCAATTCAGTGAGAGTGGGACTCCTCAGCCAGGGAGTAGCATGCCATACAGATCGAAGATGGTCTCCATGCTGATGTCCAAGTAAGCCTATGGATCCAATCACAGGCCTGGCAGGTGCAGCTGGAGGCAGGGCGGCTCACCACACAAAGCTCCGCCCATCCACATATTGCACACCAAAGGCCTTTTGTCAGGGTGTGGTTTGCCTTCCTCTCTGCACAAGATTCAGGGCCCATTCACACTTGTGTTTGTTTTGCAGGAGTGATTTTTCAGCGGAAAAATCACTGAACACTGCAGCGATTTTTCTACAATCGCGTTTAGCACTTCTATAGCACTGAAACGCGATCGCCGGGAAATCGCCTGAAAAGGGTACAGGTGAAGCGTTTGTGTTTTGCGATTTTGATCGATTTGTGGCGATTAGCACAATTCGCTCAAGTAAGAACGGGCCCATAGGGTTTTTATTACACTAGCGCTTTTAAAGAGAAACTCCAACCAAGAATTGAACTTTATCCCAATCAGTAGCTGATACCCCCTTTTACATGAAAAATATATTGCATTTCACAAACAGACCATCAGGGGGCGCTGTATGATTGATTTTGTGCTGAAACCCCTCCCACAAGAAGCTCTGGGACCGCGGTACTTTTGACAGTTTGTTACAATGTAACAAGGCTCACAGACAGGAATTAGCTGTTTACAGCTGTCTCTAGCAGCCAAAACAGCTAGCAGCAGCTACATAACCTGCCCACAGTAACAATGTCACCATGTAATACATGTCAGAGTGTAAATCGGGGAGAGGAAAGATTTTACAATGAGCAAACACTGACTAAATCATTTATACATAATTATGGTAAAAAATGAAGCACTTTTTTTACTACATTATTTTCACTAGAGTTCCTAGAGTTCCTAGAGTTAAAAGATTCTGATTCATTAACTTTCTTGTGTTTTTTCCACTCTCTGAGGCTTCTTTTCCACAGACTGTTGAGCTGTGTGCTCAGCAAGCAGTTACCAGACTGCAGTGAGCAGTTATCAGGCAGCAGTGAGCACTTACCAGGCAGTAGCAAGCAGCTTGTGAAGCCTTGTTCATATTGCGTTGCGCTATCGCCTGTGCTGAGCAATTATTTATTTTTTTCTAATTGCTCTGCATGTTGTAAGCGCTTTCATAAGCATCTAGCAGAGCAATTATTTGATTACTTCGCCCCCGAAATGAATAAATACAATGGCCTCTATTCATAAAACAAATGTGGAGAAAAAACTCCTGGAGGTAAAATACTGCAGCGGTATTTTAGACTTCTGGGTGGTCATTCATACAAATCTTGCCAGCTGCGATACAAGTGCGGAGATCTCCCGCTGAAGGCTGGCGGTAAGCTGTCGGAAGGCATGCGCTGCTCTCTCTGGGAGGTCTGTCCCATTCACTTTTGTTACTTTTTTCTAGATAAATCTAGAAAATCACCGCACAAGGCGGAAATTTCTCGCTCTGCTGGGGGATTGTAGATTTTCTTGCGGGAACAGCTTTTATGAATGCCCACTTTGCTAAATGGTGGGGAAAGTCAGCTGTTTTGAGCGGAAAACTGGCGGAAAAAGTTTTATGAATAGAGGCCAATGTATTTATTCAGTAAAGCGCTGGGGAAATCGCTGTACAAAGGGCTTTTTCAAGCGTTTTGCGATTTCCCTATACCTTCCATTCAGGGCAAATCACCCTGAAAATGGTACAGGCATACCTCCCAACTTTTTGAGATGAGAAAAAGGGACACTTAAGCCACGCTTCTGCCACACCCCTGGCCACGCCCCACCATGCCTCTAGTCACGCATACCATAAAGATTTCATAAGAAACATATGTTGTTTTATAATTCCAACCACACTGGTCCTTCCTATCCTGGTTCATTTTCCTTCATAGTAACATTTTAAAATTAGTAATATATCAATTTAAAGGTTGGGAATAAAGTTTAGAGTCAAACACATGTTTAGTAGAGAAATATATATATTTACATAGAAAGAGGGACAAAGTCCTGAAAGAGGGACAAATGAGGGTGAAAGAGGGACAGAGGGACAGGGCTCCCAAAGAGGGACTGTCCCTCCGAAAAAGGGACAGTTGGGAGCTATGGTACATGCAGCGCTTTTGTCAGCGGCAACACCCCAATGATAACTATCTCGTTGGAAAGCATAGTGCAAGCGCATTTAGGGTAATTTGTACAAATCGCCTGCGCATAAGAATTCCAAAAACCGCCTCTAGTGTGAACGAGCTCTGAGAGTTTGAGAGGCATTTCACTGCCTATCGACAGTTTGTGGAAAAGAGGCCTGAGTTTGTCTCAGTGCCCATGAACTATGTGCAGTGTAAATCAGTGGTGCTCAGCAGAGCTCGAATATTCGAGTAGCTCGAATATTCGAGCTCTTTTTTCAGCTATTCGAGCTCGAATACTGAGCTCGAATAGCTGCAGCTATTCGAATGGGCTATTCGAGTGAACTCGAATAGCCCATTCACTATTCGAGCTATTCGAGCAAACAACGCTATTCGAGCTCGAATACCGAGCTCGAATAGCGTCATAGCCCAGATTGATGTCCTTAGAGCCAATCAGAGGGCTCCCAGGCCCTCTGACGGCAGCCAATCACAGAGGGGGACACCGGCCAGCCCCTACCCTATAAATAGCGGCCGCCATGTTCCGTTTTTCCGTTCTTGCCTGACTTTGTACAGAGAGAGATCTGCTCCTTTGTGCTTTGGCTTAGCAAGAGCTCTATTGTGGTCAATTACCTAGCGTTTTTGCTCACATACACCTCCTATACACACCTATATTGTTGTTAGTTAGATAGACATTGTATTTTAGTTAGTAGCTTGTGTGTTACATAGAGACAGACACAGCGGCTGCAGGCAAGCTTACACTGCTTTAGGCCTCAGGGCCTTGCCTGTGTGGGCAACTGTCCTCCTGTGACTGTCCTCTGTTAGTTTATTATACCAGTGTTTCTGCTGTCCTACCTTTACTACTGAGTGATGGTATTTTGTAGTAACTGTACTAGGACACTCACTGTCACTGTTTGTTCATAGCTCCTGCGTGTGTGCGTGCACAGTACACACACTCTATTTCCTTCTGATTACTATTGATTATTGTAATTTCTAGTTGTACTTACTAACTACTTACTACTAGGGACACTCAGTCACTGTTCATAGGCTAGCTCCTGCGCTGCGTGTGTGTGTGTGTGTGCGTGCACTGTCAGTACACACACTCTATTTCCTTCTGATTACTACTGATTATTGTAATTTCTAGTTGTACACTTACTTACTACTTACTACTAGGGACACTCAGTCACTGTTCATAGGCTAGCTCCTGCGTGTGTGTGTGCGTGCACTTAGTACACACACACACACACTCTATTTCCTTCTACTTAATCTGATTACTACTGATTATTGTATTTTCTAGTTAGTGTACTAGGGGACACACTCACTGTTCACTGTTCACACTTATACTGATTACTGAATTATTGTATTTTGTATTAGTACTGTACTAGTAATCACTTAGCGATCTAATCACTTAGTGATTAGTGTCACCTCACCCACCAACCCACTCCATTAAAGTACCCCACTTTTAAAAAAACTTTTTTGTTTACGCCCAAAACATCAAAGATGTCTGGAAGTGGCAGCCAGCGTGGTTTGGGCAAGGGGAAGGGCAGCAAGGGAATCAAGAGGAGAGGGAGCAGCATTGTGGCAAGCCGCGGCCGCGCCACCATGCACAGTTCCGCAGCAGCAGCAGCTGCGTCAGTGGCTAACATTCCTCCTATAGCCACTGGCCGTGGACGCCTTGGGCGCCACCCAGCAGGAGCAACTCACGCTGCAGAGACACAGCAGCAGCAGCAGCAGCGTGTAGTACCTGCTCCTATTTTCCTCCAGCCGGGTCGGAAACGTCCCATTGAGGAAAAGGATGCAGACACTGTGGTGCAACTGATGACGGAGGATGAGCAGCCCGCCATCAGCTCTGCATCCGAAGCCTCCACCCTCACCATCACCACCACCACCCCTGTTCGCAGCAGCCGCCCAGCAGGGCCTGGGGAGGAGGCCAGTTCACGTCAGTCACCGACCTGTCATTCAGCAGTCTTTTGACCCCAGGCATCATGAGTCAATTGTCTGCTGTTGTTGGCGATCTTGAGGAGGAGATGCTGATGGGCACTTTAGGGGAGGAGGGATTGGACAGCAAGACTGTGGCGACAGTCAAGCAGCCCATCCATGCATCAGGAGAGGAGTTTGGGGGGTCATCATCCCAGCAGGACATGTTTCAGGAGGGGGATGATGATGATGACACAGTGACAGACAAAGACTGGGTGCCACCAGCTCCAGGGGATGTCGTCATCAGCAGCTCTGAGGCGGAGGAGGAGGATGTGCTTGTGGGCCTTGCAAGGAGGCGCATCATTGCAAGCATTGGCAGCAGTAGGCAGGTCCCACAGCCTGCTGGTGTCTCAGGCTCAGCAGCAGCAGCAGCAGCAGCATCTGCCAGTACCACCACCAGCCGCACCCAAGCCCCCGCCCCAACCACCACAGGGAGACAGGCAGCAGCGGCTCCAGGCCGTAGGGGGTTGTTTTTGTCACCAATCTGGCGATTTTTCACCATGCCCACAGTGTACAGTAAGTACGCCACTTGCAACCACTGTCAGCGGAAGTTGAGCAGAGGTGCAGACCCCTTAAAGTTCAGCACCAGCTCGCTCATCAACCACCTTGCTGCGAAACATTTCCACCAGCATCAGGAGTTCCAGAGGCTGAAGGCATCTGGTGCTGGCAGTGGCACCACACCCATCACTGCACAGCCTTCAGCAGCAGCAGCAGCAACAGCAGCCACCCGCCCTCCTGCTCCTCCAGCAGCACCAGCAGGAGTGCGGAAACGCACTGCCCCTCCCCCCTCTGCAACTCCTGCCGCCGACACTGAGGCCTGTTCTGGCAGCCAGTCCTCAGTGGCCTCCTCTGCTGTGTCCGCTGATTCCCGTGCCAGCAAAAGGCCATGCCAGAGCCTTTTGAGCGAGTCCTTCACGGGGGGTGGTTAGGGCTCTGCCTCCCAGCAGCCGTCGCGTGCGTCAGCTGAACGGCTTGCTGGCACGGGCCATGTGCTCCCAACTCCTCGTGCAGGAGGGGAGCGACATGCGTGCGCTGCTTGCTTGTGCAGCCCCAGACTGGCAGCTCCCCAGCAGACACTTTTTTGCCCGCAAGGCCATTCCTGCACTGCACCGCTTTGTGATGGCCAATGTGGAGCGAGGGCTGGAGCACGCGGTTGGTGAAAGGGTCCACGTCACCATGGACTCCTGGAGCAGCCGCTTCGGGACAGGCCGCTATCTGTCCTTCACTGTCCACTGGGTCAGCTTGGTGGAAGGGGGTGAGGATGGGAGAGCAGCAGCGGGCACAGCAGCAGCAGCAACACAGTGGGTGGTGCCACCCCGCAGGGTCAGGGGAACTGCAGCAGGTTCCTCCGATCCTCTGCCATCCTCCGGCACACCTGGCCAAACCCCCCGCCTCAGCAGCAGCGTGAAGCCCCGCCACTGCCAAGTGCTGCTGCAGTTGGTCAGCCTTGGGAAGACCAAACTGACGGCAACCCATGTGTTGGCCAAACTCCAGGAGCAGGAGAGGATTTGGCTGACCCCCAGAGGCCTCAGAGTCGGAGAGGTGGTGGCCGACAATGGGGCCAATCTGGTTGCCGCAATTGACAGGGGAAACCTGACCCACATCCCCTGTTTTGCCCACGTGCTGAACCTGGTGGTGCAGAAGTTCTTGCGCACCTACCAGGGGATGGGCGAACTGCTGGAAACGGCAAGGAACATTGTGCGTCACTTCCGGCGCTCGGCTGCAGCCTGTGCGAGCCTGGAAGACATGCAAAAGGAGCTGGAGCTGCCACGCCATCGGCTGATCCTTGACGTTCCAACTCGCTGGAACTCCACCCTGGCGATGTTGGAGCGTCTGGTTGAACAGAAGCACGCTGTCAACCAGTACCTTGCCCTGGCCACTGTTTCCGCCGCTCAGAGAAGGGACAAGACCAGCAACATCCCGTCCATCGTCCCCGCTGATGACTGGAGGCACATGCAGCAGGTGTGCTTAGTGCTGGCTCCCTTTCTGCAGGCCACTAACATGGTGAGCAGGGACCATGCTATGGTCTGCGAGTGGGTGCCCCTGGTTTGTCTGCTGAACAGGGCCCTCGATGCTTTGCTGGAACAGGGAGCGGCAGCCTTGGACCAGCAGGAGCGGCAAGCAGCTGCACAGTCCACCTCTGAGGGGGAGGAGGAGGAGGACTTGGTGGAGGTCCCTGACCTTGCTGCTGATGAGGGGGATCAGCACAGCGCAGCTGAGTTGGTGCGGGGGTGGAGAGAGGATGAGGCGGCAGAGGAGGAGGATGAGGACAGCACTGCCGTCGATGTGCCAGCACACGTGGCCCGCCTCTTCCCAATGGCAGCGCACATGCTGACGTGCCTGCGCAAGGACCCCAGGGTGATCCAGATGAAGCAGAGGGAGGACATCTGGATCAGCATGATGTTGGACCCACGCCTCAAGGGGAAGTTGAGCCAGTTCCTGCCGCCTGCAGGAGGAGACCCAGCGCAACAAATAAGGAGCTTGGAGCAGGCCCTTGTTGAGCACTTGGAGGAAGCCTTCCCCCAGCCTTCCACCCCCACTGTCCAGCCAGCACAGAGGCAGCAGCAGGTGCCTGCATCCAGCAGCAAGCGCCCCACAGACCTGCTGTCTCTCAGCACCGAGCTCTACAGGACTGTAGAGGCTCCAGCAGCAGTGACTAGAGAGGAGGTGCATGCAGCAGCATCCTCCTCCGGTCACAGCCAGCGCCTGACCCGCATGGTGGCTGACTACATGGGGTCCTACAGCGGGCTTGACAGCGATGCCCCTGTTGATCCCATGGAGTATTGGGTCAAGCGCCTGGAGATCTGGAGCGAGCTGGCGCAGTACGCCCTGGAAGTGCTGTCCTGCCCCCCTTCCAGCGTGCTGTCCGAGCGCTGCTTCAGTGCAGCTGGTGGCGTGGTCACCGAGAAACGCTCACGTCTGTCTCACAAGTCTTTGGACAGACTGACGTTTCTCAAGATGAACCAGGCGTGGGTGGAAGGCGAGTTCCTGACCCCTGTTGTCGGCGAGAGGGGGACATGAACTGGCTGCCGGAAGAACCATCGTTAATGTGCCTTACCACCCTTTACCACCTCCTGGCTCCTGCTCACTAAGCCAGCCTGGTTCACTTTGACTATTACGTCGCCTGCAGCCACACATTTTACATCTACAGTGGGCTGCTGTGTACTGCCCTTCTGCTGTCTGTCTGTCTGTGTTTCCCACTGCCAGGGTACACAGATTTACCTTCTGCTGCCACTCTGCCACCAGCTATTACGTCAAACAATAGCTATATCTGTGTAATTTGCTGTAAAAAAAAAAAAAAAAAAAAAGTAAACCATTAAAAAAAATTAAAAAAAAAAAATAAGGTTTAATTTTTCTGAGGTGCCCGGGTTGAAAACTGTGTTGTCCCAGTTGTGTATTGGACACGATGTGGGCTGCACGACCGCTGTCTGGGACCTCCTGTTGTGTTTATTTACAGCCCTGGTATCAACGCTAGGTACCAGGGCTATTATGTGACGCTGCCTACCTACCTGCTGCCACACTCACACTACTCCTCCATTCCTCCTGCTGCTGCTGCTGCCTGTCTGTGTTTCCCACTGCCAAGGGTACACAGATTTTACCTTCTGCTGCCACTCTGCCACTAGTGTTGGGCGAACAGTGTTCGCCACTGTTCGGGTTCTGCAGAACATCACCCTGTTCGGGTGATGTTCGAGTTCGGCCGAACACCTGACGGTGCCCGGCCAAACCGTTCGGCCAAAAGGCCGAACTAAGAGCGCATGGCCGAACGTTCCCCGAACGTTCGGCTAGCGCTGTGATTGGCCGAACGGGTCACGTGGTTCGGACCCGAACGCGCTCTGATTGGCCGAACGGTCACGTGGTTCGGGTAAATAAATACCCGAACCACGTCATATCTCCGCCATTTGTCTGTGGGTTTAGCTTTGGGTAGGCAGGCAGGGTAGTTCGCGCTCCAGCCACGCTAGCCAGGGTCCCCCCTGTCATTGTGTCACTGCTGGGAACAGTAGTACACCGCTTGCTCAGCCACACTATATAGCATTCTGTTTACTGCCACTCTGTGTACCTCGCTCAGCCACACTATATAGCATTCTGTTTACTGCCACTCTGTGTCTGCTGGGAATAGTAGTACACCGCTTGCTCAGCCACACTATATAGCATTCTGTTTACTGCCACTCTGTGTACCTCGCTCAGCCACACTATATAGCATTCTGTTTACTGCCACTCTGTGTCTGCTGGGAATAGTGGTACACCGCTCGCTCAGCCACACTATATAGCATTCTGTTCACTGTTCTGTGTCTGCTTGGAATAGTGGTACACCGCTCGCTCAGCCACACTATATAGCATTCTGTTTACTGTTCTGTGTCTGCTGGGAATAGTGGTACACCGCTCGCTCAGCCACACTATATAGCATTCTGTTTACTGTTCTGTGTCTGCTGGGAATAGTGGTACACCGCTCGCTCAGCCACACTATATAGCATTCTGTTCACTGTTCTGTGTCTGCTGGGAATAGTGGTACACCGCTCGCTCAGCCACACTATCATGGCCGTTTCTACCCCCGTGCGGGGCGTGCCGCCGCCCGGGGCGCTGCTGGGAGGGGGGCGCTGTGATGGAGGGGGGAGCCGCAGCCGCGGGGAGGGCAGCCCGACCTCTCCCTCCCTCTCCCTGGGCCGCCCTCCATGCGATCCCCCCTCGGACGGAGTGCAGAGCGCAGGGAAGCGCTACAGAAAACTACTCACCTCGCTGGCTCCAAGCGCTGCTCTGTCGCCGCCAGTCTCCTCTCTCTGCCTACACGCTGATACACACACACGCTGCTTCCTGTTTAGCAGCATGTGTGTGTATCAGCGTGTAAGCAGAGATGAGACTGGCGGCGAGAGAGCAGCGCTTGGAGCCAGCGAGGTGAGTAGTTTTCTGTAGCGCTTCCCTGCGCATTACTCTGCACTCCGTCCGAGGGGGGATCGCATGGAGGGCGGCCCAGGGAGAGGGAGGGAGAGGTCGGGCTGCCCTCCCCGCGGCTGCGGCTCCCTCCTCCATCATGGGGGGCACCTACCTAACCTATACTGGGGCAGCTACCTATCTAACATATCCTGGGGGGCACCTACCTATCTAACCTATCCTGGGGGGCACCTACCTAATCTAACCTATACTGGGGGGCACCTACCTATCTAACCTATACTGGGGGGCAGCTACCTAATCTAACCTATACTGGGGGGCACCTAGTTACCTAATCTAACCTATACTGGGGGGCACCTACCTAATCTAACCTATACTGGGGGGCACCTACCTAATCTAACCTATACTGGGTGGCAGCTACCTAATCTAACCTATACTGAGGGGGCAGCTACCTTATCTAACCTATACTGGGGGGCACCTACCTATCTAACCTATACTGGGGGGCACCTACCTATCTAACCTATACTGGGGGGCAGCTACCTATCTAACCTATACTGGGGAGCAGCTACCTATCTAACCTATACTGGGGGAAGCTACCTATCTAACCTATCCTGGGGGGCACCTACCTAATCTAACCTATACTGGGTGGCAGCTACCTAATCTAACCTATACTGAGGGGGCAGCTACCTAATCTAACCTATACTGGGGGGCACCTACCTATCTAACCTATACTGGGGGGCAGCTACCTATCTAACCTATACTGGGGGCAGCTACCTATCTAACCTATACTGGGGGCAGCTACCTATCTAACCTATACTGGGGGGCACCTTCCTAACCTATACTGGCGGGCACCTTCCTATCTAACCTATAGTGGGAGCATTAACTTATCTAACCTGTATTGGGGGCACCTACCTACCTAGCTAGTCTATACAGGTGACAACTATACTGGCTACCTATATTGGAGGCACCTACCTAACTAACCTATACTGGGGGCATCTACCTATCTAACCTATGCGGGGGGCAACTATTCTGGCTACCTATATTAGAGGCACCCACCTAGCTAACCTGTAGTGGGGGCACCTAACTATCTAACTTATACCGGGGACGCCTGCCTATCTAACCTATACTGTGGGCAACTATACTGGCTACCTATACTGGAGGCACCTACCTGGCTAACCTATACCGGAGGCAACTATACTGACTCACCTATGCCTGGCTACTTATACTGGGGGGACCTATAGCTGGCTACCTATACTGGGGTACCTATTCTGGGGGAATCTATACTGAGTGCAACTAGACCTGGCTAACCTACACTGTGGGCACCCATACCTTGCTTCGGGGGGGGGGGGGCGCAATTTTTACACCCTCGCCCTGGGTGCATTTTAGCCTAGAAACTGCACTGCACACTATATAGCATTCTGTTCACTGTTCTGTGTCTGCTGGGAATAGTGGTACACCGCTCGCTCAGCCACACTATATAGCATTCTGTTTACTGTTCTGTGTCTGCTGGGAATAGTGGTACACCGCTCGCTCATCCACACTATATAGCATTCTGTTCACTGTTCTGTGTCTGCTGGGAATAGTGGTACACCGCTCGCTCAGCCACACTATATAGCATTCTGTTCACTGTTCTGTGTCTGCTGGGAATAGTGGTACACCGCTCGCTCAGCCACACTATATAGCATTCTGTTCACTGTTCTGTGTCTGCTGGGAATAGTGGTACACCGCTCGCTCAGCCACACTATATAGCATTCTGTTTACTGTTCTGTGTCTGCTGGGAATAGTGGTACACCGCTCGCTCAGCCACACTATATAGCATTCTGTTTACTGTTCTGTGTCTGCTGGGAATAGTGGTACACCGCTTGCTCAGCCACACTATATAGCATTCTGTTTACTGTTCTGTGTCTGCTGGGAACAGTAGTACACCGCTCGCTCAGCCAGAGTATATAGCATTGTGTTTACTGCCACTCTGTGTACACCGCTCAGCCAGACTATATACCATTGTTTACTGACACTCTGTGTACACCGCTCAGCCAGACTATATACCATTGTTTACTGACACTCTGTGTACACCGCTCAGCCAGACTATATACCATTGTTTACTGCCACTCTGATTCTGCTGGGAACAGTAGTACACCGCTCGCTCAGCCAGACTATATAGCATTGTGTTTACTGCCACTCTGTGTACACCGCTCAGCCAGACTATATACCATTGTTTACTGACACTCTGTGTACACCGCTCAGCCAGACTATATACCATTGTTTACTGAAACTCTGTGTACACCGCTCAGCCAGACTATATACCATTGTTTACTGCCACTCTGATTCTGCTGGGAACAGTAGTACACCGCTCGCTCAGCCAGACTATATACCATTGTTTACCGACACTATATAGCAGACTATATAGCATTGTGTGTACACCGCTCAGCCAGACTATATACCATTGTTTACTGCCACTCTGATTCTGCTGGGAACAGTAGTACACCGCTCGCTCAGCCAGACTATATACCATTGTTTACTGACACTCTGTGTACACCGCTCAGCCAGACTATATACCATTGTGTTTACTGCCACTCTGTGTACACCGCTCAGCCACACTATATAGCATTGCGTACTCTGCCAGTCAGTGTGTATATTGCTGGGATCAGTAATACTCCACTCACCGTCAACCACTATATGAGCTCAACATGAGTTCCCCAGAGACCTCCGCTGTGAGCAGCACTCCCAACAACAGCAACAGCCAACGCCCCACGCAAGCTATAACATCCACCCCAGCAGCCAGTGGTCAGCAGCAGCCCTCCCCGGAGGAGAACGTTGTGTCCATCAGTCCGTCGCCAGAGCGATTAATGAGGGCTGCCATTGAGGAGATGATGGGGCCTGATGTGGAGGAGGAGGTCTGGCTCAGGCCAGCATCCCAAGTTAATGTTGAGGACGATGAGGGGTCTGTGTCTGGGGATGTTGGGGTGGCAGAGGTGGTGGGTGGGTCAGACTCAGGAGAAGAGTTGTATGATGAGGATGATGATCGGGACCATCTGTATGTGCCTCAGAGTCCGACCCCGGAAAACATGTTGTATCGTGTGTTTAGGTACTAAAATCTGCGTTCCCTCCCAGTAGTGTTGGGCGAACAGTGTTTGCCACTGTTCGGGTTCTGCAGAACATCACCCTGTTCGGGGTGACTATATAGCAGACTATATAGCATTGTGTTTAATGCCACTCTGTGTACACGGCTCAGCCACACTATATAGCATTGTGTTTACTTCCACTCTGTGTCTGCTGGGAACAGTAGTACACCGCTCACCCGCCACTGTATAGCATTGTGCTCTGTGTCACTGCTGACAATAGTGGTACACCGCTCACCCACCACTGTATAGCATTTCTGTACTGCCACTGTACTGCTGCCAGTCAGCGTGTACTTTAAGGATAAGTGAAATGAGGAAGAAATCCGGTGAAAGAGGGAGGGGCAAGGGAAGAGGTGTTTCCCCTGACGGTTCACGTACAGGCCACAGGGGAGCACCCAAGAAAACCCACTCAATACTGCCCATGTTGTCCAGGACAACAACCCTCACAGATCCAAAAGAACAGGACCAGATAATTACTTGGATGACCTCTCAAGCGTCCAGCAGTGGGTTAAGCAGCACCAGCACATCACGCACGAGGTCCGAGTCCTCAGCCAGTTAAAGTCTGGGCTTTCTTTGAAGACTGCACTGAGGATGTTACCATGGCGATTTGCAAGGTGTGCAAGACCCGCCTGAGCAGGGGGAAAAGTATTAACAACCTCTCCACCACCAGCATGAGCCGCCACATTCTATCCAAACATCCCACTCTGTGGGCAAACGCGGCAGGACAGGGTACCACCAGCAACACTGCCTCCCTTGGGTTCACCAGACTCACCACCAGACCCGCCTCAGCAGCAGCAGTAGCCCAGCCATTGCGTGGTTCACAACATTCACAAACATCAGACGATGCTGACACTGTCACTTTCCGGACTAGTGCTCTTGAGGTCTCCCAGTGTTCATCAAACACAACAACCAACAGCCCTTCGGTGTGCAGCGCTACGGTTGAGTTGTCTGTCTCTGAGATGTTTGAGCACTAAAGCAGGGAAGGCCATGGCACAGAAAATTAAAGGTAGAAGAGTTAGACAAAGAATAATAAAAATTACCCACCCCGATACAAAAATCAATGTCCACCACCCCCAAGATATTGTTAATGCCTTAGCAGTATACTATGAAAAATTATATAATTTAAATTCAGATCCCCAGACCTACTCTCCATCCCAATTAGAGATAGATCAGTATTTAAATAAAATTAACCTACCCATTTTATCAGAATTCGAGCAAAAACAATTAAATATCCCTTTCCACTTAAAAGAAGTGGAATTAGCTATCAGAATGCTGAAACAGGATAAGGCACCAGGAGTTGATGGATTTATTAATGCCTATTATAAAAAACACTCAAGTATTCTATCAAAACATTTGGTAAATATGTTCAATGAGGCAGCAACTCTTGGTGTCTTTCCTAAAGAAAACTTGACAGCAATAATAACCACTATCCCCAAAGAAGGAAAGGACCCATCTGACCCAGGGAGCTACAGGCCCATCTCCTTGTTGAATACAGATCTCAAACTCTATGCAAGAGTATTAGCAAACAGACTTGCTCCCCTTATACCGCAATTAGTTTCTCCAGATCAAGTAGGTTTTGTGCAGGGAAGAGGAACATGTGATGGAGCAAGGAAAGTTATGGCACTTCTGCATCAGGTTGGTCTCTGTCGGACGCCTACTCTCTTCATCTCTTTGGATGCGGAGAAGGCGTTCGACAGAGTCAGCTGGACATACATGTCTTCTGTACTACAGAGATTTGGGTGTGTGGGACACATCCACAGAGCTATTATGTCTCTTTACACACAGCCTTCTGCAAAGGTAATATCATCTAATACCTTTTCATCATCCTTTGATATTCACAATGGCACACGACAGGGATGTCCTCTCTCCCCTTTGATATATGTGTTAACACTTGAGCCCTTGGCACAGAGCATCAGAGACAATAAGAATATCCATGGAATTAAATTACCCTCAGCAGAGGCCAAACTTGGCTTATTTGCTGATGACATTTTATTGTACCTTCAGAGACCTGTAGAAACTTTACCCAACCTTAAAATTGAATTAGATCACTTCTCAAAAATATCCCATTATAAACTGAATGAAAATAAGACAAATATATTGCCATGTAATGTACCAGCTAAGTTATTAGAACAACTTAAACAATCTTGTTCATATACTTGGGAGCCTAAATTTATAAAATACCTAGGCATACATTTAACCCCCACCATCAACCAGTTATACAGAGAAAATTTTGAACCATGGTTAGGTAAACTCAAGATTCAACTAGACAATCTTTCTAAATTTGAATTTTCTTGGTTAGGAAGATCAGCCGCTTTTAAAATGTTAATTTTGCCCCAATTATTATATTTATTTAGAAATATCCCTATAAAGATCCCACAAAAATTCTTTACATCAGCACAAAGAATGATAAATAAGTTTGTTCTTATGAATAAAAAACCAAGGTTCTCAAATAAAATCTTAATTACCCCTTCTTTGAATATGGGACTAGGAGTACCAGATTTGGAAATTTATTACAAATCAGCAATCCTAGAACAATCAAGAGCTATCTGGTGTAATGATAGGAGTAAACAATGGGTAATAATAGAATTGGAACAAATCCCGGATAATGAACCCCTCCCCTATTTGGAAGCCAGACTAAATTGGAAAATTCCCTTAAAAATTCCTAATCCTATCACAGCTAACTTTATTAGAGTATGGAAGGAGATGATCCACTACAGTGAAAAACATCCTTTATCACTACATATAGAAGTCCCATTACTTAATTTAGCAAAGGCCTTGAAAAATTTAGATTTAGAAAATTGGTCACAAAATGGTATAATTAAAGTAGCTGATCTCATGGAAAATGATAAGCTTAAATCCTTTGAAGAACTTACCTCAACATATGACATCCCACAATCTGACAAACCCAAATACTCTAGAATTAAAAAATTCTTAGATAAACACTCCCCTCAAAATATATCCTATTTACCTCAAATAAAAAAACTTTTAGACCCACAAAATAATAAGAAAAAGGGAATTGCCATATTTAATAAAACACTTTTACAACTTAAAGATGAAGGCCAAAGATGGCAACTGAATAAATGGCAGGATCTATTAAACATAGATCTTGATCAGGAAGAGTGGGAGAGGGCCTACAGGTCTCTTAAAAAATCAACTAAATGTGTCCTGCATTATGAAAACTTTTTGAAGCTTCTGTGGCAGTGGTATTATACTCCAGAAAAAATTTCTAAGTTTGATGGCAATACTTCCCCCCTTTGCTGGAGAAATTGCAATGAAACTGGATCTTTAATTCACATTTTCTGGTCATGTCCAAAGATCACTAATCTCTGGGGAGAGATAGAGACATTTCTTAAACAATTGCCTATGTTTCTGAGCACAATTTCACCTGAAATGGTATTACTCCATGTTAGAACATGGGACCTTCCCCCGAGTGAAAGGTTTATTTTCAACCACATTTGTGTAGTAACTAGAATATTGATTGCCGACAACTGGAAGTCACACTATGTACCAACATTAGAAGAAGTATTAAGGAAAGTGGAATCCAACATGAGAGCTGAAAGATCTTGGGCTATAAAAAACAGTACTATAGGTGCATTTTGGAAAAAAGCTTATCTATGGCCTACTATATATGTTGATTCTAAGATTCAAGAAGTCTAATCTCTTATCTAACCCTCACATGGATAAATGAATAGTGACTATTAATGTTGTTGTACTAGGGCATTGTCTAGAAACTTAGTGTTGTTGTTGCCTGGCTTGGACTCTCCACTGTTACATTACATCACTTGGACCTACAAAGTAATAAGATAAGTATATTACTGTTATTGTACAAGAATACCTCAGTAAGAACTGTGAAAAGTAATTTTCAGCTGTTTAGTATAGTTTAGTTTAGTTTAGTTTAGTTTAGTTTAGAATTAGTTTAATTATATTAGTTAAGTCATAACATTAATATCTGAATAATTAATTGGAATTGGGAAAGCAAGACGTATACCAAAATATCTACATATACTCTATGTAGCCCAACTCGATGTAGTTTAACAGCTAAGTGAGATAGCAGTGATCCTGTGGGGACGGCAAGTATATAGGAATAATACTTAAAGAGGATGCGTCCTCTGGAGTCTCTGTAGGGAGGATTTAAGACCCCCATTCTCCAGAGGTACTGCTCCTACTAAACCTTAATTAACAATACATTTTAGGAATTCGTTAGAATGTAACTAACAGGATCACTGTTTAAAATAACAAAAATGACATTTAGGTTATTTTGGAAAGATAGGTGCTATTAGGCCTACAAAGATAAATAAACAATCCTTTCTTTAAAAATTTATGGTTTAAAATTGATTTAAACATTTTTTTTCTTGAAATTTGCACTATTTGCATATTTACGCGCTATTTACGTGGTTTTTATGCGTTTACTAGGCGTTTTCTGTGCGTTTAGCGATTTTTGCGCGTTATCGCGCGTTTAAGTGGCGTTTGACGCGTTTTTTACGTGCTTACGCGTTATTATGCGTAAAACCTCATTGGGTTGCACTCATGTGTATTTTTGTGCGTATTCTTGCGTGTAGAGATGCACATATTTAACCTTTTAAGAACTAAATAGCAACAAGTATACTAAACTCAGCAATCATCTTAAGAGATACTAGCCATTGATTTATAAGGGAAAGTTATTATACACTGTTTATGTATAACTGAAACTGAATGTATATTTGAAAAATCAACAGTATATTTCTCATTGGACTGCTGTAATGTAAAAAGTAAGTTTATTTTTATATTGTTTTAATATGTCTTGGCATATTGTTAAAATTTTTTGGAAATTCCAATAAAAAATATTGAAAAAGAGATGTTTGAGCACAAGAGGAAATTGCCAGCAAATGACCCCCGGGCCGTGGCAGTAACAGCCAGCCAGCATAGCCAAGCTTCTGGCCTGTGAAATGCTGCCATATCGAGTGGTGGAGACAAACAGCTTCAAGGGCATGATGTCAGTGGCCATCCCACGTTACGTGGTTCCCAGCCGCTACCACTTTGCGCGCTCTGCAGTGCCTGAGTTGCATCAGTCAGCTAAATAACCCGAAGCTTGAAGAATGCCGTTGCCTGCAAGGTTCACCTCACCACTGACACCTGGACGAGTGCGTTCGGCCAGGGTCGATACATCTCCCTTACCGCGCACTGGGTGAACCTTGTGGAGCCTGGCAGCGATTCCTCACCTGCTACGGCGCGGGTGTTGCCCACGCCGCAAACAGCTGGATAACAACAGCAGCACCTACCTCTCTGACTCCTTCTCCTCCAACGCATCTCAAAGCTGTACCTCATCCGGAAATGCTAACCCAGCACCAGCAGCAGTAGGATCGTGGAAGCAGTGCAGCACAGCTGTTGGCATGCGTCAGCAAGCGTTGCTGAAGCTGATCTGCCTTGGGGATAAGCAGCACACAGGGGAGGAAATTTGGAGGGGAATAAAGGAACAGACGGATTTGTGGCTGGCACCGCTGGACCTGAAACCGGGCATGAAGCTAGACACCTGGCACGAACTGGCAATGTACGCAATAGAGGTGCTGGCTTGCCCGGCAGCCAGCGTTATGTCGGAACGCTGTTTCAGTGCTGCCGGAGGCATCATCACAGATCGGCGTATCCGCCTCTCCACAGAAAATGCAGACCGTCTGACTCAAATTAAAATGAATCAATCCTGGATTGGAAACGACTACGCAACACTCCTGGACCCCAACCAAGTAACATGACCGATGAACATCTGGGATGGTTTAGCGTTTCCGGTCCCTGTTTATTGAACCTCTCATCTGTATTACATTTATGACTGCATGGCGGCAAAAAGCATTGCTGCTATATCCGCACGCTTTTTGTCCTCATGCAAGGCCTGGGTTGTTGTGTCTCACAAAGCGTGGCCTTCTCCTCCTGCGCCTCCTCCTGTTCCATCACGTGTGCTGCTGCTGCTGCTGCTGCTGCTGGGTTACCGTTGCCGGTCCCTGTTTATGGAACCTCTTATCTTTATTACATTTATGACTACATGGCGGTACAAAGCATGCTATCCGCACGCTTTTTGTCCTCATGCAAGGCCTGGGTTGTTGTGTCTCACAAAGCGTGGCCTTCTCCTCCTGCGCCTCCTCCTGTTCCATCACGTGTGCTGCTGCTGCTGCTGCTGGGTTACCGTTGCCGGTCCCTGTTTATGGAACCTCTTATCTTTATTACATTTATGACTACATGGCGGTACAAAGCATGCTATCCGCACGCTTTTTGTCCTCATGCAAGGCCTGGGTTGTTGTGTCTCACAAAGCGTGGCCTTCTCCTCCTGCGCCTCCTCCTGTTCCATCACGTGTGCTGCTGCTGCTGCTGCTGCTGCTGCTGGGTTACCGTTGCCGGTCCCTGTTTATGGAACCTCTTATCTTTATTACATTTATGACTACATGGCGGTACAAAGCATGCTATCCGCACGCTTTTTGTCCTCATGCAAGGCCTGGGTTGTTGTGTCTCACAAAGCGTGGCCTTCTCCTCCTGCGCCTCCTCCTGTTCCATCACGTGTGCTGCTGCTGCTGCTGCTGCTGGGTTAGCGTTGCCGCGTGGTCCCTGTTTATTGAACCTCCTTATCTTTATTACATTTATGACTACATGGCGGTACAAAGCATGCTATCCGCACGCTTTTTGTCCTCATGCAAGGCCTGGGTTGTTGTGTCTCACAAAGCGTGGCCTTCTCCTCCTGCGCCTCCTCCTGTTCCATCACGTGTGCTGCTGCTGGGTTAGCGTTGCCGCGTGGTCCCTGTTTATTGAACCACTTATCTTTATTACATTTATGACTGCATGGTGGTACAAAGCATGCTATCCGCACGCTTCTTGTCCTCATGCAAGGCCTGGGTTGTTGTGTCTCAAAGCGTGGCCTTCTCCTCCTGCGCCACCCTCCTCCTGTTCCATCACGTGTGCTGCTGCTGGGTTAGCATTACCGGTCCCTTTTCCTGGAACCTCTTATATGTATTACATTTATGACTGCATGCCGACAAAAAGCATGTTACCTGTGCAAAGAAAACAGACATTTCCCGCATTTAAAAGACAGTTTTCCCTTTGAAACTTTAAAATCGATTTTCTCAAAAACTATAAGCTCTTTTTGCTAATTTTTTTTTTCCTCTTGTACCCACTCCCAAGGTGCACATACCCTGTAAATTTGGGGTATGTAGCATGTAAGGAGGCTTTACAAACCACAAAAGTTCGGGTCCCCATTGACTTCCATTATGTTCGGAGTTCGGGTCGAACACCCGAACATCGCGGCCATGTTCGGCCTGTTCGTCCCGAACCCGAACATCTAGATGTTCGCCCAACACTATCTGCCACCAGCTATTATGTCAAACAATAGATATATCTGTGTAATTTGCTGTAAAAAAAAAAAAAAAAGTAAACCATTAAAAAAAAAAAAGGTTTATTTTTTCTGAGGTGCCCGGGTTGAAAACTGTGTTGTCCCAGTTGTGTATTTGACAAGATGTGGGCTGCACGACCGCTGTCTGGGACCCCCTGTTGTGTTTATTTACAGCCCTGGTATCAACGCTAGGTACCAGGGCTATTATGTCACGCTGCCTACCTACCTGCTGCCACACTCACACTACTCCTCCATTCCTCCTGCTGCTGCTGCTGCCTGTCTGTGTTTCCCACTGCCAGGGTACACAGAATTACCTCCTGCTGCCACTCTGCCACCAGCTATTACGTCCAACAATAGCTATATCTGTGTAATTTGCTGTAAAAAAAAAAAAAATTAAATTGAAACAAAAGTTTTAATTTTTCTGAGGTGCCCGGGTTGAAAACTGTGTTGTCCCAGTTGTGTATTGGACACGATGTGGGCTGCACGACCACTGTCTGGGACCTCCTGTTGTGTTTATTTACAGCCCTGGTATCACCGCTAGGTACCACGCTAGGTATCACGCTGCCTGCCTGCCCGCTAGGTATCACGCTGCCTGCCTCATTGACTGCCTGCTGCCACACACTCATCCTCCTCCTTTTGCTGCTGAATTTACCTCCTGCTGTCTGTGTGTTTCCACTGCCAGGGAGCACATACAATGGCGCATCCACCATGCGCCACCAGCTATTTGTTACGCTCAAAAATAGCTGCATTTCTTTAAAAAAACAAAAAAAATATATATACTTTTTATTAATACTTTGTGATATTATTTTTAGAGGTGTCCGGGTTGAAAACTGTGTTGTCCCAGTTGTGTATTGGACATGATGTGGGCTTCACGACCGCTGTCTGGAACCTCATGCTGTGTATTTACGGCCTGGTACCACCGCTAGGTACCACGCAGCCTATTATGTCTCGCTGCCTGCCTCATTGACTGCCTGCTGCCACACAATCATCCTCCTCCTCCTCCTGCTGCTGCTGAATTTACCTCCTGCTGTCTGTGTGTTTCCACTGCCAGGGAGCACATACAATGGCGCTTCCAACATGCGTGCGCCACCAGCTATTTATTACGCTCAAAAATAGCTGCATTTCTTTAAAAAATATATATATAAAAGAGAAATAAGTGAAGAAGAAGAAGATATAGAAGAAGAAGAAGATAAAGAAAAAGAAGAAGAAGGAGAAGAAGATATAGAAAAAGAAGATATAGAAGAAGAAGATGAAGATGAAAAAGAAGATGAAGAAGAAGATGATGATGATGATGAAGAAGATGAAGAAGAAGAAGATATAGAAGAAGATATAGAAGATATAGAAGATATAGAAGAAGAAGAAGAAGATATAGAAGAAGATATAGAAGATATAGAAGATATAGAAGATATAGAAGATATAGAAGATATAGAAGATATAGAAGAAGAAGATGAAGATGAAAAAGAAGATGAAGAAGATGATGATGATGAAGAAGATGAAGAAGAAGATGATGAAGAAGATGAAGAAGAAGATATAGAAGATATAGAAGATATAGAAGAAGAAGAAGAAGAAGATATAGAAGATATAGAAGATGAAGAAGAAGAAGAAGTATATACACTACTGAACAGAATTTTGGACACAACTTCTCTTTCCACTTTTTTTTTTTTTTTAAAGGAACATCCCCACATAATCACTTCCTGTTGTTACTTGGAAAAAAAGATGTTTCTTGCATCATTCACCCTCAAAACAAGTGTTGGAAGCTATTTAAGGCCAATTCGAATAGTCAGCTCGAATAATGAGCTCGAATACCGACTCGAATAGTGAGCTCGAAGTCCGAGGTCGAATCGAATAGTAAAAAATATTCGACTCGAATATTCGACTGAATTCGAATAATTTACTATTCGAATTCGACCAAACTCGAATAATAAAAAGGGGTATCCGAGCATTACTAGTGTAAATTGCCCAATTAACTCGTATCCATAGGCTAGAGGCAGATGGCATTGCATAAGAGTGCCTACATCTGAGGGCCCATGAAAATGTTGCTATGGGGCCCCATAATCACTAGCTACGCCACAGGTTGATAGGCAGTGAAAAACCTATTGAACTCTCACAACTGCTCGCTGCTGCCTGGCAACTGCTCTCTGCTGCCTGGCAACTGCTTGCTGAGCACACAGTTCAACTGCTCGTAGAAAAAAGGCCTTAGGGCTGGTGCACACCGGAGCAGTTCTGGAGTGTTTTTTAAAACGTTTGCAGGGGGAAAACCGCTTGGCTAATGAAAGTGAATAGGAAGGTGCACACCAGAGTGGCTGTTTTTTTCCACAAACGCAAACTCGGGGGGCTGCAGCATTTTTTAGATTTCGGAGGCGTTTCTGCCTCAATGTTAAAGTATAGGAAAGTGGAAAACTGCTCTGAAAAACGCTAGGTCAGAGCAGTTTTCCAGGCGTTTTTGTTACAGATGCTGTTCAGTAACAGCTTTACTGTAACAATATGTGTAATCTGCTAGACAAAAACGCTCCAAAAAACGCTAGGCATGTTTAGAAAACCTCTTTAAACATGCCTAGAATCGCTCTGAAATCACTACACAGAGAAATTTGTGTGCACATCAAACACCAAGTGGAACCTGACAAATCTTGCTTTGCAAATTTGGCCTAATTGGCTATTCACGGGACATTGCTCATGCAAATATGCATTTGCTTTTGCATGCCAAAATATGCAGGGTCTGTGAATCGCTCTGACATCTAGAATTGCTCTGAAGTCTGTTCCAAAAACCTCTAGCGTTTTGCAGATCTGCTAGAGGTTTTTGGTGTGCACTGGGCCTTTTGCTGGGCATACGCGGTACGTTTTTGCCCGTGTAATCGAGCCGCAGGCTCAATTACGGCGCGTCCCCGCGGACGCCCGGATCAATTCCCGATCCTCCCCGCGGGCGCTTCTTATCTTCTTTTCATTTTTTACCATTGTCCTGCCAGTGGTATCGAGCGGGGAATCGATCCGGTGGGTGATCGGACACGTCGGAAATTATCAATCGTGCCATCAGCGGCTCGATTACACGGTACATAAACTGCATTCGTTAACGAAATGT
This sequence comes from Hyperolius riggenbachi, assembly GCF_040937935.1. Classification (NCBI taxonomy): domain Eukaryota; kingdom Metazoa; phylum Chordata; class Amphibia; order Anura; family Hyperoliidae; genus Hyperolius; species Hyperolius riggenbachi. The sequence goes on along the minus strand of NC_090656.1, from coordinate 15,597,647 downwards.
CATTAAATGACCGACTGAAGTATGGCCATGTTCACATTCACAATATTTTCTGCCTGAAACTAGAAGTGCAGTAAAATGTTGGTTAAAAAATTGCTATTTTAGACTTAGAGACACTGAAGCGGAAAAAAATAATGATATAATTAATCGGTTGTGTAGTACGGATAATTACTAGAACATTAGTAACAAAGAAAAATATTAGTAACAAAGACAATATTTCATATTTTTATTTTCAGTTATATAGTGTTTTTTTTGTTTTTTTTTTGTTTTTATAACATTGCATCAGTCTCTAATATTTGCAGTTTACACACTACTCAGCAGTCTAAATGATTTTACAGAGCAGGCCAGTGAACTTTTGACCTGTCCTCTGGAGAGAAAAAGAATTACAGTACACACATGCGACTATAGTCGTTTGAAACGATCGTTCCCCGATCATTTCAAACGACGATCGTTTAAAAAAAAGCAGCCAACGACCATTAAGTCTAACGACGGACGAGCTAGATTGTTAAAAAAGGAATGATCTAGCTTGCAAAAGTAGTACATAGTTGGAAACGGTCGTTCGTACTAGACTTGACATGCGCATTTTGCTATTTCTCCATGGAACTTTTCATTTTTATGCGCAAGTGCAATAGTTGTTTTACATGATGTAACGTTCATTCTAACGATCAGATCGTTACACTCCTTTACAAGCTAACTTTACTTATGTCAGACCGCAAGGCCGGTCTGCGGATGGGGTAAATCGATCAGCGTCAGAAATTCTCTCACACGGTCATTTGTTCATCACGAAGGGTAACCCGCGTTCGCAATTTGATGAACTGACTAATGGAGGGAGCATTCTGCCACTAACGGATTCACCACACACATACAATTCAAAGATCTGCCACCAAGCGAGTTACACAGCCCGCTACTGTAATTATACTAGGACTTCGAGAACGCTCTATTAACCCCTAGCAGTATGCAGGAACCTGGGTCAGATCGTTATATCTGGGCCGGGTTCTCGCATACGGGTTATAAAGGCACACTTCTATTAAACACAGGGTAGCGATTTCAGGAGAATAGGTACGATTGTGTATGTTCAGCCACTGGTCATAACCGCTAAACGATTTTTAAAACGTTTAATAACAAAAATGCATTACATACAGTTATATGCACCAATTAACATATACACACAGAGCTTAAAAATAAAAGGGAAGAAAATCAGAAAATTCTTACTTAGTTAGCTGAGCAGTCCATTTGAAGAATGAAGAAAAATAGTCCAGTTTAAAGTAGGCATTCAGGTTAAGAGTCCTTTGTACACAGCATGCGCCGGGTTCTCCTTCAGCACATGCCTGGACTTTCCTGGTTGATGAAAATTGGAGAACTGAGGGAGGAGTTCCTCCTCGCACACACTTTTGACTGACCTGAGTTTGGGGCTGTCACCACCTGGAAAGTAGGTGTGTTTAAGGCAGGGTTACCTCCTGTCAGCCAGGTTGCCGCCTCCAGACTCAGAGCAAGAAATGTACCGATTATTAATAATCTGTGTAATTCCGCCTCAGATTGGCGCATCGCAGAACCCGAGACTATATTTATAAGCAGCTTGCGACCCTGTATCAAACGAGGCTATACATGCCTATTCTATCGAATTCGCTCTACGCAGGCCGGATAAAGTGGTTTCTCTCTAGATTCCTGATAGCTAGAAAATTGCAATCTAGGTGACTGATAGAACTGATTTCTAGATATCAGGAAATGTAATTTTTGTCTTGCTGTGCCAAACCTATTTTGAATTATTAATAAAGTAACGTTTCCTTTGTTTGAAGCTATGAGCTTGGAGGGAATTTCTTATCTTACTAGTTCGAGCTGGTTTTCTTTTGGGGAAAGGCTGAAGCAGGAAATGGCCCTCGACAGGGGTCAGCCAGGCATGAAACTCCTTGCTGACCTGACACAGGATGTGGGTAAGGGGCTTGCTTCCCTTCACCAGAGAAAGGAAAGACATTTTTTTGTACATTTACACAGCACTGACAGTAATGGCTGGACCATACGAAAATCGTTGCGATTACGAACGATCGTTGTCGTATGTGTGTACGTAGCTTGACACTTGATGTAACAAGCTTCAGAAGACAGAGCTCTGTGACTTTGAAAGTCGTGGAGCTCAATGGCTCTTTTGCATAGATAACTGGAGTTTCTGAACTCCTCCTGTACTGGAAACAAGACTCATGTCCTCTCCTAATGTTTTATTTCTTAGGTGTACTACACATACAAATCATTATATCATAATTTTTTTTTTTGCAGCTTCAGTGTCTCTTTAAAGGGATACTTAAAGTGTACCAGAGAAGTGGGATGGAATTGGAAAAATCTGAAATTAAATTGCTGGACAAAGGTCTAAAATATGCCCCAAGGAACTCATTGAATACATTTGAAACACACAAATATGAGGAACAGTTCTGCTTTTAGGGCTGGTGCACACCGAGCGGCTTTTTCAGCGTTTCTGCAGCCGCTTGCGGCTGCGGATACGCTTGGTCAATGTATCTCAATGGGGTGGTGCACACCAGAGCGGGAGGCGTTTTGCAGAAACGCATACTCCCGGGGTGAGGCATTTTTTGGATTGTGGATGCGTTTCTGCCTCAATGTTAAGTATAGGAAAAACGCAAACCGCTCTGAAAAACGCCTGTTCAGAGCGGTTTGCCAGGCGGTTTTGTTACAGAAGCTGTTCAGTAACAGCTTTACTGTAACAATATCTGAAATCTACTACACCAAAAACGCTTCACAAACCGCAAAATGCTAGCTGAAACGCTACAGAAAAAGAAGAAAAAGCGTTTCAAAATCTGCTAACATTTTGCGGATCTGCTAGCGGGTTTTGGTGTGCTCCAGGCCTGAAAGATATTTAGAGATATTGAAGAGATATTTCAAAACTTGGTTTTGCAGCATGTGGAGAATTTGCCTGCCCCTCTGACTACGGATTATGGTTGAGGAGCTACGCAAGCTCCTCAAAAAGAAAGAACTGGTTATTAGACCTGCTGATGTGGTGGTGGTGGGGGAGGCGTTTTTGCTAGCGTTTTGATCTGGCGATTTTTGGCGATTAATGCTAAAAAAATCCCCATTCACACTTGCCGATTTTTTTTATTTTTTTTTTATTTTTTTATTTATTTATTTATTTATTGCGTTTAACGCTTTTATAGCACTAAATGCGATCGCCGAAAAATCGCCTGAAAAAGGTGCAGGCTACACGTTTGCGTTTTGCATTAATCATCGGCGATTAACGCAAATTGCAAAAGTGAAAATGGGATCATAGGGTATTATTGCACTAGCACTTAAAAAAGCGCTTGAGCGTTTTGCCGAAATCGCTGGCAAAACGCTCTAGTGTGAATGGGGCCTAACACACACATTGGGGCAATATCTAGATTATTTTTTTTTGCAGCCTCTGGTGAAGTCTCTACCACATGTATTAAAGGATACTGTACACATGTTGAATCTTTTGGAGACTGCACCAGTGGGGGATGACACAGCGGATGACATCCCCATATATACTAATATCACGCATGAAGGGGGTATTAGAGCAGTGGAGAGAGCACTAACCAGTGCTGATGTCTATACCCCTGAACCAAATCAGCTTTTTTGGATTTGTTGGCATACGCAGTGGTGGGCCGAAATTTCGCATATGCAAACGTTTGCATCGAAATTCGCAATTACGGTGGCCATCTTGTGGCCAAATAGTAAAACTACATCTACATATTTTTTACATTACAATTTACACATATAATAACATAAAAAATTAACTGTTTATTTCCCACACCAAAATATTACCCAAATAAAATTTTTAATGGAAAAAAAAAATTAGACATAAATAGTTACCCAAGGGTCTTTAAATATGCATTTGAAGGGGGTAAACTACGAACATTTTTTAAATTATAAGCTTGTAAATAGTGATGGACGCAAAACGGAAAAAATGCACCTTTATTTCCAAATAAAATATTGGCGCCATACATTGTGATAGGGACAAAATTTAAATGATGTCTCATCTGAGAGAAACGGGCAAATAAAATACATAGGTTTTAATTATGGTAGCGTGGATTATTGCTACCAAAAGTGCTACATATGTTAAGGAAAATAGTGTGCACAATAGAAAAAAAAAGAATTTTCAAAAAGAACTTGTCGTTTTTGAGAAAATCGATTTTAAAAATGCAAAGAAAAATGGTTTTTAAACTGTAATTTTCCAGTTTTAAAAACTTTTTTCTGTGCATTTTTCAAATCGATTTTTTAAAAAAACTACAAGGTCTTTTTGGAATATTATTTTTTGAATTGTACCCAATATTTCTCCTTCACTCCTTAAAGAGACTCTGTAACGTCAAAAAGATCCCCTGGGGGGTACTCACCTCGGGTGGGGGAAGCCTCCCGATCCTAATGAGGCTTCCCACGCCGTCCTCTGTCCTACGGGGGTCTCGCTGCAGCCCTCCGAACAGCCGGCGAAAGGACCCGACTGTCAGTTCAATATTTACCTTTGCAGGCTCCAGCGGGGGCGCTGTGGCTGCTCTCGGCTCCGAACTACACGAAAATACCCGATCTCAGTCGGGTCCGCTCTACTGCGCAGGCGCCGGAAACTTGCGCCTGCGCAGTAGAGCAGACCCGACGGCGATCGGGTATTTCCGTGTAGTTCGGAGCCGACAGCCGTCAGAGCGCCTGCGCAGGAGCCAGGAAGGTAAATATTGACGTCATTATTCTCGGAGGGCTGCAGCGAAACCCCTGAGGGACGGAGGCCGGCGTGGAAAGCCTCATTAGAATCCGGAGGCTTCCCCCACCAGAGGTGAGTACCCCCCAGGGGATCTTTTGACGTTACAGATCCTCTTTAAAGCTACGTACACACATGCGACACCGATTGTTCGTTGTGAATGACGAACGAACTTTTAATTGACCAAAGAACGACCTAAGTAAAGTTCGTTTTTAAAAGCGTGTAACGATCTGATCGTTAGAATGAACGTTACATCACGTAAAGCAACTATTGCGCTTGCGCATAAAAATGTAAAGTTCCATGGAGAAGTAGCGAAATGCGCATGTCAAGCCTAGTACAAACGACCGTTTCCAACGATGTACTACTTTTGCAAACGATCGTCGTTGGAAAAAAGGTTGTTAGCTGCTTTTTTTTTTTGAACGATCGTCGTTTTAAATGATAGGGGAACGATCGTTTCAAACGACTATAGTCACATGTGTGTACGCACCTTAACATATGTAGCAATTTTGGCGTCAATAGCATGTATGGGGCTTTGCTATTCACTGCTAAAGTTGGCACGAAATTACGCGAAAATACGAATGACTATGCGAATTCAGTAGAATTTATAAATTGGAATTATGTATAGGAGTTATTGCAAAAATGTATGCAAAATTTTGCGTAATCGTAATTAGCTGATTACAATCCTCACTAGGCATATGCATTATCTAAAAATTATTTTTGGTACTATGGGGATTTTTATTTACAGATTGAGGCCTGGAACCCACTACAAATCGCAAATCGCAATCACTAGCGTTTTAAATTAGCATTTTGTAAGCGATTTCATGAGTGTTTTCCGGTGCTTTTGGGAGCGACTTTAAAAAGTGTAAGCTTTTTACCAGCATTTGTGCAGCGATTAGCGATTTTAATTCTGATTGGTCCATTCAATGCATCATAATTTTATTTACAGTTTGCAGTAATTTAAAATTGCACTCAAATCACTATGTATATTGATTCATGAGCGATTTGCCAGCGCTTCAGTTCATTACATTAACCAGTTCAGCCTATCTGGACGAGTAAGTTCGTCCAGATAGGCTCTGCTGCTGCCGCCGCGTGGTGCGCGCTCCCGCTGCCCGTCGCTAGCCCCCCCCCCCCCCCCCCCCCCCGATCAGTGAATGGGAATATAATTCCCATTCACCGATCTAACTTCCCCGCAGAAAAACTGACGCTTTCTATTGAGAGAGCGCAGTATTTCTGCCCCCAGGAAACTTCTCCGTCTTCTTTTAGTTCCTGGATGCGAGAACCTTTCGCATCCAGGACTTTTTTGACTGTGACCATCTTGTGGCCAAATAGTAAACTGCACCCACATACATTTTTCAATAAACTATTATTTTATTTTACATTTAAAATTAGCTGTTTCCCTCCCACACCAAAAATTACCCACATAAATTTTTTTATTAAGAAAAAAAAATACAATAAAAAAAACAAAAACAACATAAATAGTTACCCAAGGGTCTGAACTTTTTAAATATGCATGTCAAGAGAGTATGTTATTATATTATTTTAAATTATAAGCTTCTAAGTAGTGATGGACGCAAATTGAAAAAATGCACCTTTATTTCTAAATAAAATATCGGCGCCATACATTGTGATAGGGACATCATTTAAATGGTGTAATAACTGGGATAAATGGGCAAATAAAATACATGAGTTTTAATTATGGTAGCGTATATTAATTTCAAACTATAATGGCCAAAAACTGAGATATTACTTTCTTAAAGGGACACCGAGCAGTGCAGAAACTATGGAAAGATGCATATCATTTTAAAGCTCTCTTTCCAATGATATATAAACCGCCGCCCTACACCTTTTAGTTTTCGCTATTTTCGTGATTGAAATTGCCGCGAAATTTAGATCGCGAAAATAGAGAACTAAAAGGCGTAGGGCCGCGGTTTAGGTGTCGCCAGAAAGAGGAGAAAGAGAGCTTTAAAATGATATCCATCTTTCCATAGTTACATTGTATTACACAGGGCGACTTTTTCTCAAAGTCAGCAGCTCCATTCAGCAGAAAAAGTCGCCCTGTGTAATACAATGTAACTATGGAAAGATGGATATCATTTTAAAGCTCTCTTTCTCCTCTTTCTGGCGACACCCAAACCACGGCCCTACGCCTTTTAGTTTTCTCTATTTTCGCGATCTAAATCACGGCCGCGGCAATTTCAATCACGAAAATAGCAAACTAAAAGGCGTAGGGCGGCGGTTTATGTATCATTGGAAAGAGGAGAAAGAGAGCTTTCCATAGTTTCTGCACTGCTCGGAGTCCCTTTAATCTTCCTGTTAAAATGGATTTAGAAAAAAATTATTCTTAGCAAAATGTACTACCCAAAGAAAGCCTAATTAGTGGCAGAAAAAACAAGATATAGGCCTAGTGCACACCAGAGCGGTTCGGCAGCGGTTTTCGATCCGCTGCTGGATGTGGAAACGCTAGGGTAATGTATCTCAATGGGCTGGTGCACACCAGAGCGGGAGGCGTTTTGCAGAAACGCATACTCCCGGGCTGCTGCAGATTTTGGATTGCGGAGGCGTTTCTGCCTCCAATGTAAAGTATAGGAAAAACGCAAACCGCTCTGAAAAACGGCGGTTCAGAGCGGTTTTGCAGGCGTTTTTGACGATCTGCTAGCGGTTTTGGTGTGCACTGGGCCATAGATCAATTCATTGTGATAAGTAGCAATAAAGTTATTGGCGAATGAATGGGGGGTGAACGTTGCTCGGATGCATGAGGTTTTCGGCACTGCGGTGCTGAACTGGTTAAAGCACAAACTCTACCAAAATGCTGCCTGTCCTGCGATTGCGATTTGCTAATCACAATCGCTACTGTGGAATTTGTTACATTTATTTACATTGCCAGAGCATGTAGGGAAAGTGCTAGCGATTTAAAGCGCTCCCTAAACGGTCCAAAAAATCGCTCTAGTGGGTTCCAGCCCTAAGGGCCCATTCACACTTGAGCGTTTTGCCGGCGATTTCGGCAAAACGCTCAAACGCTAGCGCTTTTTAAATGCGCTAGTGTAATAAGAGTCTATGGGCCCGTTCTCATTTGGGCGATTTACGCTAATCACCGCAAATCGCCCAAAAACGCTGAATGCAAACGCGTAGCTTGCACCATTTTCAGGCGATTTCCCCGCAATTGCTTTTTAGTGCTATAGAAGCGCAAAACATGGTCGCAAAAAAAGGTGTGAATGGTGATTTTTTTTTTTTTTTTTTTTTTTTTGGCATTAATCTCCAAAAAACGCTAGCAAAAATGCTAGCGTTTTGCGATCAGCAAGTGTGACTGGGCCCTGACAGTTTTGTTCAGACTACATCTTATTAATGATCATCTCATGTAATCGACCTGTTGACCGGACGAAATAAAGAGGCCCGGGTAGAAGTCGTTATGTGCGATGACATCATCACTTATGGCAACAGCCTGGCATGCCAAGTTATTCCAGCAACTCCACCCCATTCCCCCTGCACCAACCACAGAGGATCTGTACATTGGTATGTAGCCCCGCCCTCCCAGTGATATGTAGTTATGCAGAATTCTCCTCCCAGAGCATTCTGGGAGACTAGGTGTTTCTGCTCACTTTGAAACACACACATTCCACAGTGATGCTCCTGCCAGTAGTAAAGATGTCGCCACCTGTGATAAATTTAAGTATGTATATCAAGTCCGAATCTTCCAGAGGGGGATTTCCCGGCAATCGCGTTTTAGGCCCCGTTCACACCTGAGTGTTTTGCCGGCAATTTCGGCAAAACGCTCAAGCACTAGCGCTTTTGAAAGCGCTAGTGCAATAGAAACCTATGGGCCCATTCTGACTTGGGCGATTTGCATTAATTGCCTGCAATTAACGCAAATCGTTTAAAAAAAATTTGAATCCTGCACCATTTTCAAGCGATTTTCCGCCGATCACGTTTAGTGCTACAGAAACGCTAATCGCGATTGCGGAAAATCACCCTAAGTGTGTATGGCAATTTTTGGCCTTAATCGCCAGAGCAAAACGCTAGCAAAATCGCTAGCGTTTTGCAAGTGCAAATGGGACCTTAGTGCTATAGAAACGCAAAACGCGATTGCTAAAAAATCACCAGGTGTGAATGGTGATTTTTTTTTTGGCGTTAATCGCTAGCGTTTTGCGATCAGCAAGTGTAAATGGGCCCTAGAGGCTATGCGATGGGAGCTTTGGCTAATATTAACCTCCCTGCCGTTCTAAAAATGTGCTGGGCACGGCAGGGAGGGTGTTTTTTTTGCATTTTTTTTTTCTTGTTAGCATGTAGCTAGCCTAGCGCTAGCTACATGCTTCCCCCCCCCCCTCCCTGTGGCGTCCCCCCGTATGCGCCGATCGCCGCCGGCGCATATGCCCATCCGGAAATCCTGTTCTGAACTGGATTTCCATGAGGGCTTCCCCCGTCGACGGGCGACGGGCGCGATGACGTCACTGACGTCATCGACGTTGTGACGTCAGAGGGAGTCCCGATCCACCCCTCAGTGCTGCCTGGCACTGATTGGCCAGGCAGCGCACGGGTCTCGGGGGGGGGGCACCCTCTGATGCGGTGGGTAGCGGCGAATCGGCGCGGAGCGGCGGCGATCGTAAGTGACACGCAGCTAGCAAAGTGCTAGCTGCGTGTATAAGAAAAAATTATGCAAATCGGCCCCTGAGGAATCCTCCGCGGCAGGTTACCCCGAGCTGAGCTCGGGACAACCGGCAAGGAGGTTAATATAAGTGAATGGGAGGAGATTGCAATTCGTTCAAAGCCAAAATGCATTGCAAGATTGAATTGTTTTATTGATGACCTTTTAATTTGTTGGGATGGAACAGAGGTAGGGATGATGCACACCGGAGCCGTTCTGAAGCGTTTTTTAAAACGCTTGCAGGGAGAAAACCGCTTGGCTAATGAAAGTGAATGGGCTGGTGCACACCAGAGCGGCTCGTATTTTCCAAAAAACGCAAACTCGGGGGCTGCAGCGTTTTTTAGATTTCTGAGGCGTTTCTGCCCCAATGTTAAAGTATAGGAAAGTGGAAAACCGCTCTGAGTAACGCTAGATCGGAGCGGTTTTCCAGGTGTTTTTGTTACAGAAGCTGTTCAGTAACAGCTTTACTGTAACAATATCTGATATCTGCTTCACAAAAAAACGCTCCAAAGTACGCTAGGCATGTTTAGAAAACCTCTCTAAACATGCCTGGAATCGCTCTGAAATCTGCTCCAAAAACCTCTATCGTTTTGAAGATCTGCTAGAGGTTTTTGGTGTGCACTGGGCTGAAGAGTGAGAGAGTTATTTGTTGTCGATTAATAATCTGTATCCCAATATAAAACTGGAGGCCAAAGCGAGTAGAACTAAGGGCTGGAGCACACCAAAAACCGCTAGCGGATCCACAAGCGCTAGTGGTTTTTGAAGAGATTTTCAGAGCGATTCTAAGCATGTTTAAAGAGATTTTCTACACATGCCTAGCGTTTTTTGCAGTGTTTTTCTGTAGCGTTTCCATTTCCTATTGAGACAGAAACGCCTCAGAAATCTAAAAAATGCTGCAGGACAGGAGTTTGCATTTGGGCAGGGCCGGATTAAGCAGCATGGGGGCCCCCGGGGCAAAGATAACCTGGGAGCCCCTACCCAAAGGCAAAGTCAGTCACACTGCCACCCCCCTTCACCGTTAACTCCCTGGCAGCCAGCTCAGTGATCTATTCCCCCCCTCCCCACACCACAGTAGAGATGTCGCGAACCTCCGATTTTTGGTTCGCGAACTTTCACGGAAGGTTCGGTTTGCGTGAACTTTCGCGAACCGCAATAGACTTCAATGGGGAGGTGAACTTAAAAAATTTGAAATATTTCTGCTGACTAGAAAAATGATAGAAAAGATGTTTAAAGGGGCGTAATACCTGGAGGAAAACATGGTTGAGTGAAATACACATCAAAAGTCCCAGAAAAAAAAAATGGATTTAACCTCCTTGCCGATTATCCCGAGCTCAGCTCGGGGTAACCTGCGCAGGAGGATTTCTCAGGCCCTGCTGGGCCGATTTGCATAATTTGTTTTTGTTACATGCAGCTTGCACTTTGCTAACTGCTTGTAACATCCAATCGCTGCCGATCCGCCGCTACCCGCCACCCCCCCCCCCCCCCCCTCCAGACCCCTTGCGCAGCCTGGCCAATCAGTGCCAGGCAGCGATGAGGGGTGGATCGGGATTCCCTCTGACGTCCCAACGTCCATGACGTCGGTGACGTCATCCCGCCCCGTCGCCATGGTGACCGGGGAAGCCCAGCAGGAAATCCCGTTCTGAACGGGATTTCCCGCTTACTCTGATCGCCGTAGGCGATCGGAGTGGGTGGGGTGGTGCCGCTGCTCAGCGGCTATCATGTAGCGAGCCCTGGGCTCGCTACATGATTTAAAAAAAAAAAAATTAGAAAAAAGTGCTGCGCTGCCCCCTTGCCGCGGGAATTGGACCGGCAAGGGGGTTAACACAAAGCAGTGTTTTAAGGTCAGAAATCTCATTGAATGTTCAATTACAGGCCTACGCTGCTTTACAACATCAGGAAGTGTTCTCCTTCCTCCACTTGTCTCCCAGGGAATTGTAGTATTTGAAAAGCCAGCTTACATACCTTGGCCGGGAATTGAACCCAGGTCTGAATGCATGGTAGGTAGCTCTCTTCACCACTATACCACCACCAACACTACATACTGAAGCCAGCTTAGCATGTACCATTATGATATATCCAAGAGAAAAATGAGCTTGCTTAAGGATTTGTAGTATGCAAAAGCCAACTCACATTGGCCAGGAATAGAACCCAGGCCTACCACTCTGTAGGCTGCTATCCTAACCATTATACCTCCAGCGCAACACACTACAATGCTACATGCTGAAGCCAGCCTAGCTGTTATGATCACTTCTGCAGCATATACTGCTGGCTGCAGTTTTACTGTAGGCAAGCAGTTTTTGATTTCTTTGCGTGCATTTGCTTGCATAGTTTTGCTTGCGCTCACACTGAGTGTTGATTCCATCTGCAGTCACTCTGAAGTTAATGACAGTTTAAGATGCTCTTGTGTAAGCAACATTTTCTGTTGCATTGGAGCTGCAATTCCTTTCTTGCAGGCTGCATAGCTTTGTCTGCCCTTTCCTGCTGTCAGCTTGTGATTAATTATCATTCACCTGTGTGGGAATCTGCATGCCTGCTCCCATTGGATGACCTCAGTATAAAGGACTGCTTCCTGCAGTGCTCCATGGGCTATCATAGTTTCAGCATAAGCCTGTCTTGCTGTTACTCTGGCCCCAGACCGTGTTCATAGTTCTAGTGTTAATTCATGTGGACTGCACTGATCTCCTGTGTAGGAGTCAGTGAGTCCTTCTAGTCCTGTTCCTGTTTTTCAGCATTTGTTACTTTGCTAGTCTTGCATCATATATTGGTTCATCGCCGATATATACGCATACTAGCGCGTTTGTTATTTTCCTTGTATTCGTGTTACGTTAATATATCAGTGCTGCTGATATATACGTACTTGGACTGTTTATATCCTGTGTTCAGTCAGTCAGTTTTAGCACGTTTCGGTAGGTTGCGCTTTATCATGATCACCCGTGCTTAGCTAGTTCAGTCCTGATTCTTTTACCTTGCGTGGATTGCGCTCACTTCTGCGTAGAAGTAGCGAATCCTTCTGAGTCATGTTCCCTGTATTGCTCCAGTTCCTAGCCAGTGTTCCTTGCTTATGTTATATATCGGTTCACCGCCGATATATACATATGTTAGTCAGTCGTTTCTAGTTTCATTGATAGCTGTAATTTGCATGTATTTCGTTTCCCTGCCTTCTGCTGTATCCTGACTATTCTGTCCTGTCATTGTGAAGTAGGCCATCGCTGCGTCTGCGATTGGCTACCTCATTTCAGTCTGTCCTGTTGTGGGCGCTTGCTGTCACTAAAGCAGTGACTAGCTTAGCAAGCGTTCATTCTGTCTACCTGTCCCTGTCTTTCTGACTTCTGATTGATACGCTCAGCGCTACTTTTGCGCTGAGCCATTATTAAGTATTGTTTGTGGTTGCTCGGATCTACGCCTGCTCTGTGCGCCACATCTCCTACGGGAGTCAGTCCTCTCCTCCACTACACTGGGGATATCCTGGTTCCTTGTGGTTGTGTGTGTGTGTGAGTCTCTTTCATGTCAGGATCTGCATTATGTGCTGACTGTGGAGAATATACCACCGAGCGTAGCACTAGCATGTACCATTGTGATAAATATGTATGAACAGCGCACAGCTCATGGTCGGGGAAAGTTCATCAGATTTAGAAATCAGGTTTTGGGACAACACGGATTACTGGAAGTTGTGTTTTGGACTTCAGTCAGTTTGTTCATTGCCTCACAGACTCTTGTGTTTCTCATAGACAGCCCTAATTCAATTAAAGCAAGTCCCTGCTCTTGGGAGGACCGGCGCCCCCTGGTAGCGGGAGGGGGCAGGTGGGCTGGATGACGTCAGCCGAACATCTAGGTGTTTGATCATCACTACTACAGAGCTTTCCAGTTCTCCTCTTGTTGTCCTCATTCACCCGCAGGCTCCTCCGTTTGAATCCCCCGCCGCAGGAGACTTTGTCAGTCTTCAGAAACGCTCGGGCTCCAGAAGACGGACGGCTCCGTACTCCGCATGTGCGAGTTCTCGAGAGAGGATGCTCGTGTGTGTGTGGGCAGTAGGGAGAGGCCCATCTTCAGAAGCCCGAGGGCTTCCAAGAGTATGCCAAAAGCCACCAAATGTGAGGAACAAGTCCACAGGCCTAGCTCATGCTTTCCCTATCTACCTGCAGCAAGTCTGACCCTGCTCTCACTAACAGCAGCCAGCAGAGAGAATGAATCCAATATGGCCACCATAATTGCTTTTTAATAGAGGGGGAGGGGAGTCGAGGTGGGGGTGCTAGCTGATGTGTCTGCTGACTGTCAGGTAAGGGGTCAAAGTTTAACTCTACTACTTTCCTACATTGCTAGGAAGGAACCAAAATATCCCTGAGATTAGGAGCTCTCTTATAAATGAAGCTTGATTGAAAGGACAAAACTCTCTTCAACTGTTGCTCTTGTCTCAATACAGAGCAATGTTTATGAATAATCTTTTCAACCTGTCTGTATTGAGAATGAAACGTATTTATGAAAGGTACTTTATTCTCCAAATATGATCCATTGCATATTTTTATGCTTCCCAGCATTGCTTTCCTATCCATGAGTGCGACCTCCTCCGCCACTCTTTAATTTGCTTGTTTCAAATCCCTTTTCCATAAACCTATTTGTAAGGATGGAAGCCTGTTCCCTATAGTCTGCAACAGAGGAACAATTCCTTCTTATTCTCTGATACCGACTCTTAGGGCCCATTCACACTTGTGCATTTTCAGAGCGATTACAGCATCGCTGAAAATCGCTAGCATTTTGAAAAACGCTTGTACAATGAAAAGTGTATGAAAGTGTTCTCATCTAAGCGGCTTGCGATTTGCTGAAACGCTAACTCGTTGCCTACAGCATGTTCTGAGCAATGTTGAGCGATTAGCGTTTCAATGTAAAATATATGAGCGCTGGTAAATCGCTCTGGAATTGCTGGCCTGTTAACAATAAATAGAGTTTTTCCAGCGATTCTACCCATCAAACCTTGCAGTTTACCCACAAAAAACTCTTCTTCCTGTGCTGATGTAATTTCCTGTTTATGGAAGACACATACAGCTTATTGAACTGGAAATCGCAAAACACTAATCGCTGAAAAAATGCTGAGAAAACACTCTGTACAGTGAAAAAAAAAATCGCTAGAAAATCTCTAGGAAAACGCTACAGAAAATCGCTCAGCATTTGCGATTGCGTTTAGTGATTTCTGTCTGTGGCTTTAAAAAAAAAAAAAAAAAAATAAAAAAAATAAAATGATATGGTCATTAAGTGGCCCACTGTCTTTTTAATAGTTATAGTCAAAAAATCAGTATAAGGCGGATCCACAATATAAGCGCTTTTCTGAGCGCTTTGTGATTAGCGCTTCATAAAATTTTCTCCCATTCACTTTGATTAAAATTGCAGTAAAAATTGCAGCAATTTCTCAAGTATGCGATTGCGGCCATTTTGATCCAATTTTTACCGCGATTTAATGAAAGTGAATAGGATAAATTTTTAAGAAGTGCACAGAAAGCGCTAATCAATCACAAAGCGCTCGGAAAAGCGCTTATAGGGTGGGTCCGGTCTTAGGGCTGAAAACCACTTGGCTAATGTTTTAGAATGGGCTGCTGCACACCAGAGCGGCTCGTTTTTCCCCCAAACGCAGGGCCGGCGCTACAAGTCAGGCAAAAGGGGCAACTGCCCCCAGGCCCCTGTTACCTGGCAGCAACAGAGAAATGTCTACACGGCCCACCGCCCGATGCTGTCTGTGTCGCACCTGTGTGGTCTCCCCCCTGGGTGCGGGTGGCTGTGCGGCCCGTGCGGGCCTGACAGTGAAGTGCGGGCTGAACCGTGCTGGCGCCTGGCGGAGGGAGAGAAATCGTATACATACCTTCCAGCGTCTGTCTCCATGGTTCCCTCCAGGCTCCATACACGCAGCAGCACGGCTGAGTCTGACATCACATGGCTACACTCCCAGGATCCTCCTTGAAAGAAGACATCGTCACGTGACAGCGATTGGCGGTATTGCCGTCTGATTAAGCCGGAGCCGGCCTCTCTCTGCCTGAGTGACTTGCCGGGCCGGCTAATGGTAAGAGAAGTCTCCTTTCGCAAGGGGGGGGGGGCCGGACTGCCTTTTCATGTGTTTGGGGAGAAGGGAGATCATGCTGGCTGCCACCCATGTAGGGGGGGAAGAGGGGGGGGGGCACCCATATGTTTGTGTAAGGGGCGGGGGGCCACCAATATGTTTGTGTAAGGGGGGGTGAGGGGGGCCACCACCCATATTGGACAGATATATACATATACTGGCATAGCTCCCAAGTGTCCCTCTTTTGGAGGGACAGTCCCTCTTTGGGAGCCCTGTCCCTCTTTCGACCTCATTTGTCCCTCTTTCAGGACGTTGTCCCACTTTCTATGTAAATATATATATTTCTCTACTAAAAGGTGTTTGATTGACTCTAAACTGTATTCCCATCCTTTAAATTGATATATTACTAACTGTAAAATGTTAATATGAAGGAAAATGAGCCAGGATAGAAAAGACCAGTGTGGTTTGAATTATAAAACAACATTTTTCTTACGAAATCTTTATGGTATGCGTGACTAGGGGTGTGCTGGGGCGTGTGGCAGGGGCGTGGCTTAAGTGTCCCTTTTTTCTCATCTCAAAAAGTTGGGAGGTATATACTGGGGTCAGTTCTATACTTACACTGGTGGCACATCTATATCTATACAGGAAGCAGAGCCATACTGGGGGCACATCTATACCTATACTGGGGGCACATCTATACCTATACTGGGGGCACATCTATACCTATACTGGGGGCACATCTATACCTATACTGGGGGCACATCTATACCTATACTGTGGACACCACATGACCTACGAAAACAGAGAAATTTTACTGTGGTGTAGAGATGGCCCGAACGGTTCGCCCGCGAACGGTTCCAGGCCAACTTTAGGTGGTTCACGTTCGAACTTTTGCGGATGTTCGATTTGCCCCCATAATGCTCCATTAAGGTCAACTTTGACCCTCTACATCACAGTCAGCAGGCACATTCTCACCAATTAGACTACACACACTCTTGGAGCCCCCTCCCCCCCCCCTTAAAAGGCAAGGTTCTCCTGTTGTTTTACTCACTCCTCTACCTACAGTAATTAGTTAAGGGACAGCTGCTGACAGATTCTGCTAGGGAGAGTTTAGTTAGGCTTGTTGCTAGCTGATTGTTATTCCTTACATTACTCCCTCCTCCCTCACTCCCTGCTCCCTCTCTCTCTCTCTTGCTCCTCCCTCTTTCCCTCGCCTCCCGGAGGGAGGAGGGTCTTGTCTCCCAGGGAATTGTAGTATTTCAAAATATGTTGTTTTATAATTCAAACCACACTGGTCTTTTCTATCCTGGCTCATTTTCCTTCATAGTAACATTTTACAGTTAGTAAATATATCAATTTAAAAGATGGGAATAAAGTTTAGAGTCAAACACCTTTTAGTAGAGAAATATATATATTTACATAGAAAGTGGGACAAAGTCCTGAAAGAGGGACAAATGAGGAGGAAAAAGGGACAGAGGGACAGGGCTCCCAAAGAGGGACTGTCCCTCCAAAAGAGGGACACTTGGGAGCTATGCCAGTATATGTATATATCTGTCCAATATGGGTGGTGGCCCCCCTCGCCCCCCCTTACACAAACATATTGGTGGCCCCCCGCCCCTTACACAAACATATGGGTGCCCCCCCTCTTCCCCCCCTACATGGGTGGCAGCCAGCATGATCTCCCTTCTCCCCAAACACATGAAAAGGCAGTTCGCCCCCCCCCCCCCCCCTTGCGAAAGGAGACTTCTCTTACCATTAGCCGGCCCGGCAAGTCACTCAGGCAGAAAGAGGCCGGCTCCGGCTTAATCAGACGGCAATACCGCCAATCGCTGTCACGTGACGATGTCTTCTTTCAAGGAGGATCCTGGGAGTGTAGCCATGTGATGTCAGACTCAGCCATGCTGCTGCGTGTATGGAGCTTGGAGGGAACTATGGAGACAGACGCTGGAAGGTATGTATAAGATTTCTCTCCCTCCGACAGGCGCCAGCACGGTTCAGCCCGCACTTCACTGCCAGGCCCGCACGGGCCACACAGCCACCCGCACCCAGGGGGAGACCTGTCGATGAGTACTCCTAAGTCCTTCTCCAAGTTTGATGTTCCCAACTGTATCCCATTTATTTTGTATGGTGCTAGACCATTGGTACGACCAAAATGCATGACTTTACATTTGTCAACATTGAATTTCATCTGCCATGTATGTGCCCATATAGCCATCCTATCCAGATCCTGTTGCAATATGACACTATCTTCCTGAGAGTTGATGATTCTGCACAATTTTGTATCATCTGCAAAAATAGCAACATTGCTCACTACTGCATCTACTAGATCATTAATAAATAAATTGAAGAGCACTGGACCCAGTACAGACCCCTGTGGGACCCCACTGCTAACAGTCTCCCATTTTGAGTACGATCCATTGACCACAACTCTTTGTTTTCTGTCCATTAGCCAGTTCCCTATCCATGCACACAGACTCTTTCCCAGTCCTTGCATCCTCAACTTTTGCACCAGACTTCTGTGGGGAACAGTGTCGAAGGCCTTTGCAAAGTCCAAGTATATCACATCTACAGCATTCCCAATATCCATATTAGCATTCACTACCTCATAAAAGCTGAGCATGTTAGTCAAACAGGACCTGTCTTTAGTAAACCCATGTTGATGCTGAGAAATAAGATTATTTTCTACTATGAAGTCATGTATAGTATCTCTTAGTAACCCCTCAAATAGTTTGCATACAACTGATGTTAAGCTTACAGGTCTATAATTTCCTGGATCAGATTTTTTGCCCTTCTTAAATAATGGGAAAACGTGGGCTGTACGCCAATCCACTGGGACTCTGCTAGTTGCAAGAGAGTCACAAAAGATAAGATAAAGGGGCTTAGCTATAACTGAACTTAATTCTCTTAGGACCCGAAGATGCATGCCATCCGGGCCAGGTGCCTTGTCTATTTTTAATTTATTTAGTCTTGCCTTTACTACTTCCTGCGTTAAGTATTTAATATTACAGTTAGAAGATTGAGACTCTTCTGCCTCTGTAATTTGCAACAGTGCTGTTTCCTTTGTGAAGACAGAAGCAAAGAAAGCATTTAATAACTCTGCCTTACCTTGGTCATCCACCATTGAGTTCCCACCCTCATCCTTTAGGATTCCTATACAGTCAACCTTTCTTTTTTTAGAGATGATGTACTTGTAAAACTTTTTTGGGTAAGATTTGATATCCTTAGCGATTTGATTTTCAGCTTCGATCTTTGCCAGCCTAATTTCTTTTTTACAATTTTTATTGCACTCCTTATAATTGCTTAGTGCAGCCTCGGTCCCCTCCTGTTTTAGGACCTTATAGGCATTCTTTTTCCTCTTCATTTTATCCCTAACCTTTCTATTCATCCATAGAGGCCTTCTTTTATTCCTAGACATTTTGTTTCCATATGGGATATACATACTACAATATTGATTGAGTACAAGTTTAAAAGCTTGCCATTTCCCTTCAGTGTCTTCCCCTTGTAGTACATTATCCCAGTTCACCAAACTTAGTGCCTGCCTAATTTGATTGAACTTTGCTTTTCTAAAGTTCATAGTTTTAGTGGTCCCGCTGCCCCGTGGCCTATCAGTCACCAGATCAAACGTTATCATGTTGTGATCGCTATTTCCCAAATGTTCTTGAACCTGCACATTTGATACATTATCTGGTCTATTAGAAATGATCAGATCCAGTAACGCATTCCCCCTAGTTGGTTCAGTTACCATTTGAGTCAAGTAATTGTCCTGTAGTGCTGCCAGAAATCTGCTGCTTTTACCAGAATGGGTAGCCTCAATACCCCAGTCAATGTCTGGAAAGTTGAAGTCGCCCATAATTATGACGCCGGCCCTGCGTTTGGGGGAAAAACGAGCCGCTCTGGTGTGCAGCAGCCCATTCTCAAACATTAGCCAAGTGGTTTTCAGCCCTAAGACCGGACCCACCCTATAAGCGCTTTTCCGAGCGCTTTGTGATTGATTAGCGCTTTCTGTGCACTTCTTAAAAATTTATCCTATTCACTTTCATTAAATCGCGGTAAAAATTGGATCAAAATGGCCGCAACCGCATACTCGAAAAATTGCTGCAATTTTTACTGCAATTTTAATGAAAGTGAATGGGAGAAAATTTTATGAAGCGCTAATCACAAAGCGCTCAGAAAAGCGCTTATAGTGTGGATCCGCCTTATACTGATTTTTTGGATGTAACTATTAAAAAGACAGTGGGCCACTTAATGACCATATCATTTTATTCTTTTTTTAAAGCCACAGACAGAAATCGCTGAACGCAATTGCAAACGCTGAGCGATTTTCTGCAGCGTTTTCCTAGAGATTTTCTAGCTTTTTTTTTTTTCCACTGTACAGGGTGTTTTCTCAGCGTTTTTCCAGCGATTAGCGTTTTTGCAATTTCTAGTTCAATAAGCTGTGTGTGTCTTCCATAAACAGGAAATGACATCAGCACAGTAAGAAGAGTTTTTTGTTTTTGTGGGTAAACTGCAAGGTTTGATGGGTAAAATCGCTGGAAAAACTCTCTTGATTGTGAACAGTCCAGCGAATCCAGAGCGATTTACCAGCGCTCCTATACTTAACAGTGAAACGCTAATCGCTCAGAATCGCTCAGAAAATGCTGTAGGCAACGAGTTAGCGTTTCAGCAAATCGCAAGCCGCTTAGATGAGAACACTTCCAAATATTTTTCATTGTACAAGCGTTTTTCAAAACGCTAGCGATTTTCAGCGATGCTGTAATCGCTCTGAAAATGCACAAGTGTGAATGGGCCCTAAGAGTCGGTATCAGAGAATAAGAAGGAATTGTTCCTCTGTTGCAGACTATAGGGAACAGGCTTCCATCCTTACAAATAGGTTTGTGGAAAAGGGATTTGAAACAAGCAAATTAAAGAGTGGCGGAGGAGGTCGCACTCATGGATAGGAAAGCAATGCTGGGAAGCAGAAAAATATGCAATGGATCATATTTGGAGAATAAAGTACCGGTACCTTTCATAAATACGTTTCATTCTCAATACAGACAGGTTGAAAAGATTATTCATAAACATTGGTCTGTATTGAGACAAGAGCAACAGTTGAAGAGAGTTTTGTCCTTTCAATCAAGCTTCATTTATAAGAGAGCTCCTAATCTCAGGGATATTTTGGTTCCTTCCTAGCAATGTAGGAAAGTAGTAGAGTTAAACTTTGACCCCTTACCTGACAGTCAGCAGACACATCAGCTAGCACCCCCACCTCGACTCCCCTCCCCCTCTATTAAAAAGCAGTTGCAGTGGCCATATTGGATTCATTCAGTGCTGGGCCAAAATTACGCATTAGCGTAATTACGCATCGTAATTCACTACAAATGCACCGTAAGCGTTACGTGTAAGGTTACGGTATTACGCGTAATTAATTACGCGTAGACCGTAGGTTACGTTATTACGCGTAACAAATTACGCGTAAGACAGTAAACTCCCATTGAAATTACACAGTCTGCCGTAATCGCGTAATATTACGCTCCCGTATAATATAAAAAAGCCGCAGACTTTAAGGGTTAATAGCAAAGCCCCCTTAAGTGCTAAGAGACTCAAATTTGGAGAATATATTAAGGAGATCAGAAGGAATAAGAGGAAAATTTTGTTTTTCAAAAAGACCTTATCGTTTTCGAGAAAATCGATGTTAAAGTTTCAAAGGAAAAATATATACATTTAAAAACCCCCCGACTTTAACGGTTAATAGCAAAGCCTGCTTAAAATTTAGGAACATCAAATTCACAGGGTATATTAAGGGGATCAGTGGGAATATGAGGAAAAAAACATTTTTCAAAAAGACCTTATAGTTTTTGAGAAAATCGATTTTTAAGTTTCAAGGGCAAAAATGTCTTTTAAATGTGGAAAATGTCAGTTTTTTTTTTGCACAGGTAACAATAGTGTTTTATTTTCATAGATTCCCCCAAGTGGGAAGAGTTTTACTTACTTCGTTCTGAGTGTGGGAAATATTAAAAAAAACCGACGTGGGGTCCCCCCTCCCAGACCTCTTTAACCTCTTGTCCCCCATGCAGACTGGAATAGCCAGAATGCGGAGCACCGGCCGCGTGGGGCTCCGCACCCTGACTATACCAGCCCGCATGGTCCATGGATTGGGGGGTCTCGGAAGGGGAGGGGCAGCCAAGCTTTCCCCTCCCCCTCCGAGCCCTTGTCCAATCCAAGGACAAGGGGCTGACTATACCAGCCCGCATGGTCCATGGATTGGGGGGTCTCGGAAGGGGAGGGGCAGCCAAGCTCTCCCCTCCCCCTCCGAGCCCTTGTCCAATCCAAGGACAAGGGGCTCTTCTCCACCTCCGATGGGCGGTGGAGGTGGAGGCCGCGATTTCCTGGGGGGGGGGTTCATGGTGGCATCTGGGTGTCCCCCAGATGCCCACCCCCCTCCCAGGAGAAATGAGTATAGAGGTACTTGTACCCCTTACCCATTTCCTTTAAGAGTTAAAAGTAAATAAACACACAAACATATAGAAAAAGTATTTTAATTGAACAAAAAACATAACCTCGAAAAAAGTCCTTTAATATTCTTAATTAACCATTAATACTTACCTGTCCCTTTAAAAGCCAGTTCCCACGCAATATCCTCGGAAATATACTAATCAGTTACAATGTAACAAAGTTGTTACAATGTAACAACTTTGTTACTTTGTAACTCCACCGCACCCGACGTCACTCGCCGCTCACCCGCTGGCCGCCGCATATACTAACGCTATGTCCCCGCCGGCTCCCACCGTCCACTCCGCCCACACCTGTCACCCTTATACATGCTGGCACCCATGGGTGCCAGCATGTATATAGGTGACATGTGGGAGAGGCGGGGAGGGCAGCGAGAGCCGGCGGAACTTAGCGTCCTGCACCCGACAGAGCTCTGAGCTATATAGCTCAGAGCTCTCTAAAGCATCTTTGTATTTGGGCTCCAAGGAGCCCCATTGGTCCTTAGCAGACCAATGGGGTTCCTTCAAATCAGAAGGAACCCCATTGGTCTGCTAAGGACCAATGGGGCTCCTTGGAGCCCAAATACAAAGATGCTTTAGAGAACTCTGAGCTATATAGCTCAGAGCTCTGTCGGGTGTGCAGGGCGCTAAGTCCCGCCGGCTCCGCTGCCTTCCCCGCCTCTCCCACATGTCACCTATATACATGCTGGCACCCATGGGTGCCAGCATGTATATGGGTGACAGGTGTGGGCGGAGTGGACGGCGGGAGCCGGCGGGGACATAGCGTTAGTGTATGCGGCGGCCGGCGGGTGAGCGGCGAGTGACGTCGGGTGCGGTGGAGTTACAAAGTAACAAAGTTGTTACATTGTAACAACTTTGTTACATTGTAACTGATTAGTATATTTCCGAGGATATTGCGTGGGAACTGGCTTTTAAAGGGACAGGTAAGTATTAATGGTTAATTAAGAATATTAAAAGACTTTTTTCGTGGTTATGTTTTTTGTTCAATTAAAATACTTTTTCTATGTGTTTGGCTGCCCCTCTCCTTCCGAGACCCCCCAATCCATGGACCATGCGGGCTGGTATAGTCAGGGTGCGGAGCCCCACGCGGCCGGTGCTCCGCATTCTGGCTATCCCAGTCTACATGGGGGACAAGGGGTTAAAGAGGTCTGGGAGGGGGGACCCCACGTCGTTTTTTTTTAATATTTCCCACACTCAGAACGAAGTAAGTAAAACTCTTCCCACTTGGGGGAATCTATGAAAATAAAACACTATTGTTACCTGTGCAAAAAAAACTGACATTTTCCGCATTTATAAGACATTTTTGCCCTTGAAAATTAAAAATCTATTTTCTCAAAAACTATAAGGTCTTTTTGAAAAAAAAAATTTCCCTCTTATTCCCACTGATCCTCTTAATATACCCTGTGAATTTGGTGTTCCTAAATTTTAAGCAGGCTTTGCTATTAACCGTTAAAGTCGGCGGGTTTTTAAATGTATATATTTTTCCTTTGAAACTTTAACATCGATTTTCTCAAAAACTATAAGGTCTTTTTGAAAAAAAAAAATTTCCTTTTATTCCTTCTGATCTCCTTAATATATTCTCCAAATTTGAGGCTCTAAGCAATTAAGGGGGCTTTGCTATTAACCCTTAAAGTCGTCGGCTACCTAACATTGTTCCATGCGTCAACTTTTCCGCTTGGCAGCATGACCTTACGCATTAATTGCTAGTAGGAATTTACGCGTAAGCCAATAACGTAACAACCTGAATTACGGTATTCTTACGTAAGGGCTATGCGTAATTACAGACATGTACCGTAAATGAATGTCTACGCCGTAAGCGTAATTCCGTAATGCGTAATAGCGTAAAATTACGCGTAATGATGCGTAAGCATAGTTTTTTCCATTACGCCCAGCACTGGATTCATTCTCTCTGCTGGCTGCTGTTAGTGAGAGCAGGGTCAGACTTGCTGAAGGTAGATAGGGAAAGCATTAGCTAGGCCTGTGTACTTGTTCCTCACATTTGGTGGCTTTTGGCATACTCTTGGAAGCCCTCGGGCTTCTGAAGATGGGCCTCTCCCTACTGTCCACACACGAGCATCCTCTCTCGAGAACTCGCACATGCGGAGTACGGAGCCGTCCGTCTTCTGGAGCCCAAGCGTTTCTGAAGACTGACAAAGTCTCCTGCGGCGGGGGATTCAAACAGAGGAGCCTGCGGGTGAACGAGGACAATGCCAGGAGAACTGGAAGGCTCTATAGGACCCACGGCCTTTCCTCTTCTTGGGTATCTGTTTTTTATTTTTAATTAACCAGCTGAGCGGTCTGGACGAGCTCAGCTCGTCCAACACCGCCAGCGGCTGCCGCTCAGGCCCTGCTGGGCCGATTTTGATGAAATAAAAAGCAGCACACGCAGCCGGCACTTTGCCAGCCGCGTGTGCTGCCTGATCGCCGCCGCTCTGCGGCGATTCGCCGCGAGCAGCGGCGAAAGAGGGCCCCCCTAGCCGCCTGAGCCCTGCGCAGCCGGAACAAAAAGTTCCGGCCAGCGCTAAGGGCTGGATCGGAGGCGGCTGACGTCAGGACGTCGGCTGACGTCGATGACGTCACTCCGCTCGTCGCTATGGCGACGATATAAGCAAAACAAGGAAGGCCGCTCATTGCGGCCTTCCTTGTTTATTCTGGGCGCCGGAGGCGATCGGAAGATCGCCTCCGGAGCGCCCTCTAGTGGGCTTTCATGCAGCCAACTTTCAGTTGGCTGCATGAAATAGTTTTTTTTTTATTTAAAAAAAACCCTCCCGCAGCCTCCCTGGCGATTTAATCAGAACGCCAGGGTGGTTAAGCTTCAGACTTGCTTTAATTGAATTAGGGCTGTCTATGATAAACACAAGACTCTGTGAGGCAATGACCCTACTGACTGAAGTCCAAAACACAACTTCCAGTAATCCATGTTGTCCCAAAACCTGATTTCTAAATCTGAACTTTCCGCGACCATGAGCTGTGCGCTGGTCATACAGTAAATGTTGCATAACATCTCTATCAGGAGAGGTGAGGGAGCGTTCCACAGTGTTCTATATAAGTCAGCTGTGATATCTCACACTGCAGCAGATTCCGATCACTGCACAGGTGAGATCTTCTGTCTACAATAATATCTCTGTTTTTCTGGCCTCCATATGATTTCCACAGCCAGGGCCGGCCTTAGGCTTCACAGCGCCCTGAGCGTAACCAGATTTTGGTGCCCCCCCCCTCCCCAATTCATCCTCTTCGCGTGTGAGCGTGTTGTCACTCAGGATAATGTCACAGGGTTGAGTGGCACACGTGCTGCGCGCTTCTCTGCAGCAGCCTGAGGCTCAGCGTGCCTCCGACCATCCTGATTCCTGACCTATAGCTATAAGTCCCCCCCCCCCAGTATAGGTAGCCAGGCATAGGTGACCCAGTAAAGGTAGCCAGCTATAGATTCCCCCCCAGTATAGGTTAGCCAGGTAGATGCCCCCTGTATAGGTAGCCAGTATACTTGCCCCAGTATAGGTTAGGTAGGCATTTGTCCCAGCTATAGGTTAGATAGGTAGGTACCTGCAATATAGGTTAGATAGGTAGCTGCCCCAGTATAGATTAGATAGGTAGCTGCCACCAGTATAGGTTAGATAGGTAGCTGCCCCAGTATAGGTTAGATAGGTAGCTGCCCCCAGTATAGGTTAGATAGGTAGCTGCACCCAGTATAAGTTAGATAGCTGCACCCCAGTATAGGTTAGATAGGTAGCTGCCCCCAGTATAGGTTAGATAGGTAGCTGCCCCCCCCAGTATAGGTTAGATAGGTAGCTGCCCCCCAGTATAGGTTAGATAGGTAGCTGCCCCCAGTATAGGTTAAATAGGTAGCTGCCCCCAGTATAGGTTAGATAGGTAGCTGCCCCCCAGTATAGGTTAGATAGGTAGCTGCCCCCAGTATAGGTTAGATAGGTAGCTGCCCCAGTATAAGTTAGATAGGTAGCTGTCCCCAGTATAGGTTAGATAGGTAGCTGCCCCCAGTATAGGTTAGATAGGTAGCTGCCCCCCAGTATAGGTTAGATAGGTAGCTGCCCCCAGTATAGGTTAGATAGGTAGCTGCCCCCAGTATAGATTAGATAGGTAGCTGCCCCCAGTATAGGTTAGATAGGTAGGTGCCCCCCAGTATAGGTTAGATAGGTAGCTGCCCCCAGTATAGGTTAGATAGGTAGCTGCCCCCAGTATAGGTTAGATAGGTAGCTGCCCCCAGTATAGATTAGATAGGTAGCTGCCCCCAGTATAGGTTAGATAGGTAGGTGCCCCCCAGTATAGGTTAGATAGGTAGCTGCCCCCAGTATAGGTTAGATAGGTAGCTGCCCCCAGTATAGGTTAGATAGGTAGCTGCCCCCAGTATAGGTTAGATAGGTAGCTGCCCCCCAGTATAGGTTAGATAGGTAGCTGGCCCCCGTATAGGTTAGATAGGTAGCTGCCCCCCAGTATAGGTTAGATAGGTAGCTGCCCCCCAGTATTGGTTAGATAGATAGCTGCCCCCCGTATAGGTTAGATAGGTAGCTGCCCCCAAGTATAGGTTAGATAGGTAGCTGCCCCCCAGTATAGGTTAGATAGGTAGCTGCCCCAGTATAGGTTAGATAGGTAGCTGCCCCCAGTATAGGTTAGATAGGTAGGTGCCCCCCAGTATAGGTTAGATAGGTAGCTGCCCCCAGTATAGGTTAGATAGGTAGCTGCCCCCAGTATAGGTTAGATAGGTAGCTGCCCCGCAGTATAGGTAGGTGCCCCCAGTATTGGCTAGATAGATAGCCGCCCCCAGTATAGGTTAGATAGGTAGCTGCCCCCCAGTATAGGTTAGATAGGTAAGTGCCCCCAGTATAGAGTAGGTAGGTAGGTAGGTAGGTGCCCTCCTCCACCCCTCAGGGGGAGCCGCGGGGAGGGCAGCCCGACCTCTCCCTCCCTTCCTCTCCGGGCCACCCTCCGTGCTCCCCCCTCCGATCCGATGCAGACTGCAGCAGGGATAACAACTCACCTCCCTGGTTCCGATCGCCGGCGCCTCTCACTTGCCGCTGGTCTACTCTCTTCTACATAGTTACTGATACACAGTGTATCAGTGACTATGTATGTAGAAGAGACCAGCGGCAAGTGAGAGGCGCCGGCGATCGGAACCAGGGAGGTGAGTTGTTATCCCTGGACCCTGCTGCAGTCTGCATCGGATCGGAGGGGGGAGCACGGAGGGTGGCCCGGAGAGGAAGGGAGGGAGAGGTCGGGCTGCCCTCCCAACGCTGCGGCTCCCCCCTCCATCACGGACATGTTTGGCACCAGGGGGCGGAGCGAGAGGACCCAGCCGGGGCCCGCAGCGGCAGCCTCATAAGTCCATATTAAAACATGCGGCCAGGGGACAGGAGCGCCCCCCTGGAAGCCGGCGCCCTGAGCGATCGCACCGGTCGCTCAGGTCAAAGGCCGGCCCTGTCCACAGCTAGGTCAGGACAATGCTGGGAGGGGGTGAGAGTTATTTTCTGTTTTGTGATCTGAACTGGTAATGGTAATTACACTGTTCTGATGTCAGCAGTCAAATAATGATACTGTTTATAGCAGGGGTACCCAGTAGAGGTGCGGACCGCACCAGGTGTCACTAGCAGAGGGGGGTGACAGCAAGCTCCAGGCTAAGGGAGAGTGGAGTAGGCTATGTAATTATAGACCAGGCTAGTGCCTGCTGTACTTCTCCCTCCCGCTCTTCTCCCTTCTGGCTGCTTCTTGTTGAGCTTATAACAGAGTTCAGAGGCCACCAGGACCACATGGTGATCATCTTAACTCCCCCCTATAACAAGCAATGTTACTGCATGGTGAGGTTGGAGGTTCATGGGGTAAGAAGGGGTGACACCATGAGTTTCTGCACCGGGTGACACCAACCCTAGTGACGCCTCTGGGGGTGCCCACTGCTTCAATTGCAATCTACCAGTGGATCACAAAGGAGTCGGACTACTGGGTAGATGTCTGCACGCCGAAATTGAAGCGTCACACGCTGAACGCCGCCAGAGCAACAGCAGTTCCCATTCGCTTGGGTGTAGGAGCAAGGCGGCACTTCCATAAGGGCAAACAAGGCAATTACCCCAGGGCCACCAAGTGCTGATGAGCCCCCCCCCCCCCCCCAACCTTTTCCCTGGTTGCTCTGTGCGCTCCCGTGTTCATCTTGTCAGGGGTGCGTCTTCTTAGTGACCTAGCTGGCGGCTCGTTATTACATGATAATATGCGCCAGGTCACAGGTGAGAGGTTCAGGAGTGCAGGAGTTCATGGACAGAGGAGTGAGTTGCTATGCTGGCAAAAACTCTGCAGGGGCCCTGGGAAATTTGGGCACCCAGTCATGACGATAGTGAAATATTGTTATTAAATACCGATATTTTACTAAGAACAAACCTAACCTTACTCTCACACAGAACCCACCCCCGACTTAAACCCCACCCCGCACAAATGACCTACCTAACACTTAACCCTTAACCCCTGCAACTACCTACCTAACACTTAACCTTTAACTCCCCGCATAAACTACCTACCTAACGCTTAAACCCCCCCCCCCCCTGCACAAACTACCTACATAACCCTTAACCCCACTTCAAAAACTACCTACATAACACTTAACCCTTAACTCCCCAACCAAACTACCTACCTAACGCTTAACCCCCTGCACAAACTACTTACAAAATGCTTAAACCAACCCACCCCTGCACAAACTACCTACCTAACACTTAACCCCCTTGCACAAACTACCTACCTAATGCTTAAACCAACCCACCCCTGCACAAACTACCTACCTAACGCTTAACCCCCCCCTGCACAAACTACCTACCTAACGCTTAATCCCCCTGCACAAACTACCTACCTTACACTTAACCCCCCCTGCACAAACTACCTACATAACGCTTAACCCACCTGCACAAACTACCTACCTAATGCTTAACCCCCTGCACAAACTACCTAACACTTAACCCCCTGCACAAACTACCTATCTAACGCTTAACCCCCTGCACAAACTACCTACCTAACGCTTAACCCCCTGCACAAACTACCTACCTAACGCTTAACCCCCCTGCACAAACTACCTACCTAACGCTTAATCCCCCTGCACAAACTACCTACCTAACGCTTAACCCCCTGCACAAACTACCTACCTAACGCTTAACCCCCCTGCACAAACTACCTACCTAACGCTTAACCCCCCTGCACAAACTACCTACATAACCCTTAACCCCCTGCACAAACTACATACCTAACGCTTAACCCCCTGCACAAACTACCTACCTAACGCTTAACCCCCCCCTGCACAAACTACCTACCTAACGCTTAATCCCCCTGCACAAACTACCTACCTTACACTTAACCCCCCCTGCACAAAATACCTACATAACGCTTAACCCACCTGCACAAACTACCTACCTAATGCTTAACCCCCTGCACAAACTACCTACCTAACACTTAACCCCCTGCACAAACTACCTATCTAACGCTTAACCCCCTGCACAAACTACCTACCTAACGCTTAACCCACCTGCACAAACTACCTACCTAACGCTTAATCCCCCTGCACAAATGACCTACCTAACGCTTAACCCCCTGCACAAACTACCTATCTAACGCTTAACCCCCTGCACAAACTACCTACCTAACGCTTAACCCACCTGCACAAACTACCTACCTAACGCTTAATCCCCCTGCACAAATGACCTACCTAACGCTTAACCCCCTGCACAAACTACCTACCTAATGCTTAACCCCCTGCACAAACTACCTACCTAACGCTTAACCCCCCTGCACAAACTACCTACCTAACGCTTAACCCCCTGCACAAACTACCTACCTAACGCTTAACCCCCAGCACAAACTACCTACCTAACGCTTAACCCCCTGCACAAACTACCTACCTAACGCTTAACCCCCTGCACAAACTACCTACCTAACGCTTAACCCCCTGCACAAACTACCTACCTAACGCTTAACCCACCTGCACAAACTACCTACCTAACGCTTAACCCCCCTGCACAAACTACCTACCTAACGCTTAACCCCCTGCACAAACTACCTACCTAACGCTTAATCCCCCTGCACAAACTTCCTACCTTACACTTAACCCCCCCCTGCACAAACTACCTACATAACGCTTAACCTACCTGCACAAACTACCTACCTAACGCTTAACCCCCTGCACAAACTACCTACCTAACACTTAACCCCCTGCACAAACTACCTACCTAACGCTTAACCCCCTGCACAAACTACCTACCTAACGCTTAACCCCCTGCACAAACTACCTACCTAACGCTTAACCCCCCTGCACAAACTACCTACCTAACGCTTAATCCCCCTGCACAAACTACCTACCTAACGCTTAACCCCCTGCACAAACTACCTACCTAACGGATAACCCCCCTGCACAAACTACCTACCTAACGCTTAACCCCCCTGCACAAACTACCTACATAACCCTTAACCGCCTGCACAAACTACATACCTAATGCTTAACCCCCTGCACAAACTACCTACCTAACGCTTAACCCACCTGCACAAACTACCTACCTAACGCTTAATCCCCCTACACAAATGACCTACCTAACGCTTAACCCCCTGCACAAACTACCTACCTAATGCTTAACCCCCTGCACAAACTACCTACCTAACGCTTAACCCCCCTGCACAAACTACCTACCTAACGCTTAACCCCCTGCACAAACTACCTACCTAACGCTTAACCCCCTGCACAAACTACCTACCTAACGCTTAACCCCCTGCACAAACTACCTACCTAACGCTTAACCCCCTGCACAAACTACCTACCTAACGCTTAACCCCCTGCACAAACTACCTACCTAACGCTTAACCCACCTGCACAAACTACCTACCTAACGCTTAACCCCCCTGCACAAACTACCTACCTAACGCTTAACCCCCTGCACAAACTACCTACCTAACGCTTAACCCCCTGCACAAACTACCTACCTAACGCTTAACCCCCCTGCACAAACTACCTACCTAACGCTTAATCCCCCTGCACAAACTACCTACCTAACGCTTAACCCCCTGCACAAACTACCTACCTAACGCTTAACCCCCCTGCACAAACTACCTACCTAACGCTTAACCCCCCTGCACAAACTACCTACATAACCCTTAACCCCCTGCACAAACTACATACCTAACGCTTAACCCCCTGCACAAACTACCTACCTAACGCTTAACCCACCTGCACAAACTACCTACCTAACGCTTAACCCCCTGCACAAACTACCTACCTAACGCTTAACCCCCTGCACAAACTACCTACCTAATGCTTAACCCCCTGCACAAACTACCTACCTAACGCTTAACCCCCCTGCACAAACTACCTACCTAACACTTAACCCCCTGTACAAACTACCTACCTAACGCTTAACCCCCAGCACAAACTACCTACCTAACGCTTAACCCCCTGCACAAACTACCTACCTAACGCTTAACCCCCTGCACAAACTACCTACCTAACGCTTAACCCCCTGCACAAACTACCTACCTAACGCTTAACCCCCTGCACAAACTACCTACCTAACGCTTAACCCACCTGCACAAACTACCTACCTAACGCTTAACCCCCTGCACAAACTACCTACATAACGCTTAACCTACCTGCACAAACTACCTACCTAACGCTTAACCCACCTGCACAAACTACCTACCTAACGCTTAACCCCCCTGCACAAACTACCTACCTAACGCTTAACCCCCTGCACAAACTACCTACCTAACGCTTAACCCCCTGCACAAACTACCTACCTAACGCTTAACCCCCCTGCACAAACTACCTACCTAACGCTTAACCCCCCTGCACAAACTACCTACCTAACGCTTAACCCCCTGCACAAACTACCTACCTAACGCTTAACCCCCCTGCACAAACTACCTACCTAACGCTTAACCCCCCTGCACAAACTACCTACATAACCCTTAACCCCCTGCACAAACTACATACCTAATGCTTAACCCCCTGCACAAACTACCTACCTAACGCTTAACCCACCTGCACAAACTACCTACCTAACGCTTAATCCCCCTACACAAATGACCTACCTAACGCTTAACCCCCTGCACAAACTACCTACCTAACGCTTAACCCCCCTGCACAAACTACCTACCTAACGCTTAACCCCCTGCACAAACTACCTACCTAACGCTTAACCCCCTGCACAAACTACCTACCTAACGCTTAACCCCCTGCACAAACTACCTACCTAACGCTTAACCCCCTGCACAAACTACCTACCTAACGCTTAACCCCCTGCACAAACTACCTACCTAACGCTTAACCCACCTGCACAAACTACCTACCTAACGCTTAACCCCCCTGCACAAACTACCTACCTAACGCTTAACCCCCTGCACAAACTACCTACCTAACGCTTAACCCCCTGCACAAACTACCTACCTAACGCTTAACCCCCTGCACAAACTACCTACCTAACGCTTATCCCCCTGCACAAACTACCTACCTAACGCTTAACCCCCCCCCCCCCCCCTGCACAAACTACATACCTAACGCTTAACCCCCTGCACAAACTACCTACCTAACGCTTAACCCCCCTGCACAAACTACCTACCTAACGCTTAACCCCCTGCACAAACTACCTACCTAACGCTTAACCTCCTGCACAAACTACCTACCTAACGCTTAACTCCCTTCACAAACTACCTACCTAACGCTTATCCCCCTGCACAAACTACCTACCTAACGCTTAACCCCCCCCCCCCCCCCTGCACAAACTACATACCTAACGCTTAACCCCCTGCACAAACTACCTACCTAACGCTTAATCCCCCTGCACAAACTACCTACCTAATGCTTATTTAACCCCCCTGCACAAACTACCTACATAATGCTTAAGCTGATGCCTATGAGAGGGGATCACCCTGATTGGCCATCAGGGGGAGGGAGGGGATAGGGAAAAAAATTGATATTTTTATTTAAATTAAAATAAATTAATTAAAAAAAAACAAAAACCTGCAGCAACGATCAGAGCCCACCAACAGAAAGCTTTGTTAGTGGGCAGAAAAGGGGGGGCAGACTCATTTGTCTGCTAAGTTGTATCACTGTGCAGCACACTGTTAGGCCTCGTTCACATCTAAAAACGAAAATGCAAGCGTTCTGCGTTTTTATGTGAGTTTTTTTTTAAGCGCCTCCCGATGCTCCACTGCACATTGCGTTTTTGTTAAAAGCGCTTTTCTAAGCGCTTTTCCAGAGCGGTTTTGTAATTCACTCCCTGATGCAAGTCAGGAAGTGTACTCTTTGACCTGAAAAATAATAAATACAATGTATTTATTCCTAAAAACGCAAACGCAATTGCTGCACAAAGCGATTTTGTGAGCGTTTTGCGTTTTTCCTATACCTTCCATTGCGCCAGAAGCGCCTCACAAAAAAAAAAAAAAAACTGTCGGTAGATCAATAAATGGGAACTATGTTTCCATTAATTGATCTCCGGGCTAACGGGGGGCGGCATGGGAGCACGCGGGTGCGTGCAGTAGCAGCCTTTTGACGTGACAGTCACGTCAAAAAGGCTAAAATGGTTAAACAAACCAAATTTGTAGCTATCCAACTAACACTCAGCTTTTAGTACTTCAAGCTACCAGAATATAGATACAGATCAGGTCAAAGCTGGGACAAGGTCCTCCAGCACCAAAGGCTGAGACACCAAAGTGCGCCCCTCCATCCCTGCCACCCGAGCCATCACACACTGATTGCTATTAGGCACCCCAGGGCCCCCAACACTTTAATCTCTAGTTATCTGGCTTGCAGTCACTGCCATGTATCCCCTTTTCTTATTTCTCTCAGCTTCAAACACAATAGGGGAATGATAACTGAGTGAGTTGTGCGCCCCCTCCTACACTGCGCCCTGAGGCTGGAGCCTCTCTTGTCTCTGCCTCAGCCTGGCCCTGGATCAGGTATCTGGCAAATGATTGACCACACTAACCACATACCTATTTTAGGCACCCTGAACACATGACAAGATTTGCGTGCAATTTCCGTTTTTTTGTGAGTTTGCTTTCACCGTACATCTAAATCAAGTCGATAGCCTTGCATTTGATATGCGTTGTTGTGCAATTTTTGTGTATTGTATGCTTTTTCCTGCAACAGAGATGCAAATGGCATACAATGCAAATCAATAAAAATGCAAAGTTTTGCATTTCAAATGCGTAAATGTGCATGCAAATATACCGTTAATTACATACTATTTCATGTAAATGAACTTCATTGCTATGCATGGAAAAAATTTAAATGCGTAAAAAATTTATTTAAAATGCAAACTAGGAAAGGAGAACTGAATAATAATAATAAAAAAAATAGCAAAATGCAGAATTGCAAGCACAAAAAAAACAAACAAGAAAAAAGCGTCTGAAAATGACAAGTAGTGTTGCTCGGATACCCCGATCACAGATTCGAATAAATCCGGCCGTGGCAGTCCCAAAATCCGGATAAGCCGCAATTGTGACCCGGATTTGAAACTGACTTACAAATTGGACTCGCTTTTAGCCGTGATTACCATTACAATCCGTGATCACAGGTCGTGATCCAGATTTACCTTTAGGACCCGTTCTCACCTGAGCGGGAATTGCGCAATTCCCACTCATGGCAAACCGCTAGCGGTTTTGCAAAAAACGCTACACAATGTAGCAAGTGGCAGTGTTCTCACTGCCGCGGTTGCGGTTAGCGATAACCGCAACCGCGCTGCATGCAGCGGTTTGCCGGCGACGAGCGTTCCGCGATTAGCGATCGTGATTAGCGTGCAAAGCATGCTAATCGCGATCGCTCCAAAACCGCTGCAGTGTCCATGGATTTTTCTGCGTTAATCGCGGGAAAATCACTCCCGCAAAACGTTTATAAGTGTGAACGGGCCCTTAAAGAGAGTCTGAAGCGAGAATAAATCTCGCTTCAGACCTCATAGATAGCAGGGGCATGTGTGCCCCTGCTAAAACGCCGCTATCCCGCGGCTTAACGGGGGTCCCTGATCCCCCAAATCCCCTCGGTGCAGCGGGGGAGCGCTTCCGCATTGGGGCAGGCCTAACCGCCGCAGCCCTGCCCCACGCGCCTGTCAGCGCGTATCTCCGCCTCTCCCCCCGCCCCTCTCAGTCTTCCTTCACTGAGAGGGGCGGGGGAGAGGCGGCGATGCGCCGCTGATAGCCGCGACTGGAGGCAGGGCTGCGGCAGTTAGCCCTGCCTCCAGGAACGACCAAGTCGACGACCAAGTATTGCGGGGGTGGGTTTGGGGGTGAAGGGACCCCCGTTTAGCGGCGCGATAACAGCGGTTTAGTAGGGGCACATATGCCCCTGCTAACTATGAGCTCTGAAGCGAGATTTATTCTCGCTTCAGAGTCTCTTTAATGTTAATAGCAAGGCCCTCATACATGCTACAATCCCCAAAATTGCACGGATTATAAAGGTGAGATGGGGCTACAACTTAAAAAAAAATTCAAAAAGAACTTTTAGTTTTTGAGAAAATCGAATTTAAAGTTTCAAATGAAAAAGTATTTGTGATTAAAAACTCGCAAAACCCCACCGATTTTAGTGGTTAATAGCAAAGCCCCCTTACAATGTAGAAACACCAAATTTGCCGGATATGTTAAGAAGAACAGTGGGAACAAGAGGAAAAAATGTTTTCAAAAAGACCTTATAGTTTTTGAGAAAATCGATTTTTAAAATTTCAAATGAAAAAGTATACATTTTAATAAAGACCCGCCGACTTTAGCGGTTAATAGCAAAGCCCCCTTACATGCTAGAAACACGAAATTTACAGGATATGTTAAAAGAACAATGGGAAAAAAAATAATCTTTTCCTATATTTTTTTTTTCATGTTCAGAGGGTGGGAAATTTAAAAAAAATGGCGTGGGGTCCCCCCTACCGAGTATAGCTAACCCCTTGTCTCCTGTCTGGGATAGCCAGATTGCGGAGCCCTGGCCAACTGGGGCTTCGCACCCTGAGCTACACCAGCCCGCATGGTTAATGGTATGGGGGCTCCGGGGGGGAGGGAGGCCAAGCTCTGCTCTCCCCTCCCCCCCCCCCCCCGGAGCCCTGTCTAATCCATGGGCAAGAGGCTCTTCCCCATCTCCAGTGCCCCAGGAGGAGGTGGGGGCGACGACTCCCTGGGGGAGTTCATGGTAGCATCTGGGAGTCCCCTTTGAAAAGGGTCCCCAGGTGCCCACCCCGCTCCCAGGAGAAATGAGTATAGGGGTACAAAGTACCCATTAACCATTTCCATGAAGGGTTAATTGGAATAAAACACAACAATGAGAAAATTATTTTAATAATCTTAATTAACCAGAAATACTTACTTGTTCTTTTAAAAACATTTTCCCACGCCAATATCCTCGGAAATGTCACATGCCAATATCCTCTATCTTGCAATCTTCTGAAGTTGATTGAAAATCTCTGCCAGCCGTTGCCACACATGCCGCTTCCCGCC
This sequence comes from Hyperolius riggenbachi, assembly GCF_040937935.1. Lineage (NCBI taxonomy): Eukaryota > Metazoa > Chordata > Amphibia > Anura > Hyperoliidae > Hyperolius > Hyperolius riggenbachi. Next base: position 15,561,339 of record NC_090656.1, on the reverse strand, counting down.
ATAACATATCCTGACAAATTTTGTGTTTCTAGCATGTAAGGGGGCTTTGCTATTGACCGCTAAAGTCGGGTTTTGCTTCATTAACTAACTGTCATTTACGCATTTAAATGTATACTTTTTTTGAAATGTATACTGGTTTTTTTGAATTTTTTTTCCACTCTTGTTCTGTAATAGAACAAGAGACTCTGTAATTATAACAAATGTCCCCTGAGGGTTACTTACGTCGGGAGGGGGAAGCCGCAGGGTCCCAATGAGCCTTCCCCATCCCTGTAGCTGCAGACAGTCCAGCGCTGGCTCCCCCGCAGTCTACCGGAATCCTCCTACCGACAAGTCTGACAAGCGAGGTTTTCATTACCTCTCCGGGATCCAGCGCAGGTGCAGTAGCAGCTCTTCATTCAGGCTAGGAGGAAATAGCCGAGCACGATCGTATCCGCTCTACTGAACCGGCGCAAAAGGACTCGCACCTGCGCAGTAGAGCGGATCGATCGGGTTTGGCTATTTCTGCCTTACCCGAACGAAAAGCCGCTAGTACGCCTGCGCAGGATCGCGGAGAGGTAAATATTTACATCGCTGCACTTCAGGGGACCTGGTCAGTCTAACAGAGGCATGGAGGAGGACGGGGGAAGCTTCCTTAGGATCTAGAGCCTTCCCCCTCCCAAGGTAAGTATCCCCCAGAGGGATTTTTTTTCATTACAGGGTCTCTTTAAACCTCGTTAGGGCTGCTCATCACTCACCGTCTCCCCCAGCCAGGCACGCTCCCTCGCCATGCTCCCATACCTAGGAGCGACCTGCACCTGCGCAGTACTTCTGAGCAGGTGCAGATCACTCCCGGGGATGGGAGCGCGGCGGGGGACGCACACCTGGCCACACATGTGCAATGGAGCGCGACTCGATCAGGCGTTCAGGGACAATTGCGGGTGACAAGAGGCACCCAGTGAGATGGCGAGAGATGGGCAGCCCTAACGGGGCTTAAAGAGACTCCGTAACAAAAATTTAATCCGGTTTTCTTCCATCCTACACGTTCCAAAAGCTATTCTAATGTGTTCTGGCTTACTGCAGCACGTTCTACTATCACCATCTCTGTAATAAATCAGCTTATCTCTCCCCTGTCGGACTTGTCGCCCTGTGTCTGGAAGGCTGCCAAGTTCTTCAGTGTTGTGGTTCTGTGATGCATCTCCCCCTCCAGTCCTGGCCCCTCTCTGCACACTGCCTGTGTGTTATTTAGATTAGGGCAGCTTCTCTCTGCTCTCTTATCTTTTACAAGCTGGATAAATCCTCCTCTGAGCTGGCTGGGCTTTCACATACTGAGGAATTACATACAGGCACAGCTGTCTGCACTCTGTAGGAAGAAACAGCCTGACACTTCAGTGGAAGATAGCTGCAGGGGGAAAGAAACACACAAATGATCTCTTGAGATTAAAAAGGAAGCCTGTATACAGCCTGCTTGTGTATGGATGTATTTTCTATGTGTGGACATACTGTACATCAACCTACTTCCTGTTTTGGTGGCCATTTTGTTTGTTTATACACAAACTTTTTAAAACAGTTTTTAACCACTTTTAATGCGGCGGGGAGCGGAGAAATTGTGACAGAGGAGAATAGGAGATGTCCCCTAACGCACTGGTATGTTTACTTTTGTGTGATTTTAACAATACAGATTCTCTTTAAAGAGAACCCGAGGTGGGTTTGAAGAATATTATCTGCATACAGAGGCTGGATCTGCCTATACAGCCCAGCCTCTGTTGCTATCCCAAACCCCCCTAAGGTCCCCCTGCACTCTGCAATCTCTCATAAATCACAGCCACGCTGCTGACAAACAGCTTGTCAGAGCTAGCTGTGTTTATCTCTATAGTGTCAGTCTGCTGCTCTCCCCGCCTCCTGCAGAACTCCAGTCCCCGCCTGCATCCCTTCCCTCCCTGCTGATTGGAGGGAAGGGACGGGGCAGGGACCGGAGCTATGCAGGAGGCGGGGGAGCAGCTGAGACTGACACTACAAATGTAAACACAGCCTCACAGCATGGCTGTGATTTATGAGGGATTGCAGAGTGCAGGGGGACCTTATTGGGGTTTGGGATAGCAACAGAGGCTGGGCTGTATAGGCAGATCCAGCCTCTGTATGCAGATAACATTCTTTAAACACACCTCGGGTTCTCTTTAACCCATTCGCGTTTCGTCGTTTTCACGTGAGAAATGTTCACCTCCCATTCATTAGCCTATAACTTTATCACTACTTATCACAATGCACTGATCTATATCTTGTTTTTTCCGCCACCAATTAGGCTTTCTTTGGGGGGTACATTTTGCTAAGAGCCACTTTACTGTAAATGCATTTTAACAGGAAGAATAAGAAAAAAATGGAAAAATTCATTATTTCTCAGTTTTCAGCCATTATAGTTTTAAAATAATACATGCCTCCATAATTAAAACTCACGTATTGTATTTGCCCATATGTCCCGGTTGTTACACCGTTAAAATTATGTCCCTATCACAATGTATGGCGACAATATTTTATTTGGAAATAAAGGTGCATTTTTTCCATTTTGCATCTATCACTATTTACAAGTTTAAAATAAAAAAAATATTGAAATATTTCATCTTTACATTGATATTTAAAAAGTTTAGACCCTTAGGTAAATATTTACATGTTTTTTTTTTTTTATTGTAATGTTTTTTTTTTTTTTTATAGTAAACATTTTATTTGGGTAGTTTTGGGAGGGTGGGAGGTAAACAATAGATTTATAATGTAAATGTGTGTTAATTTTTTTTTATTTTTTTTTCAGGTGTAGTATTACTTTTTGGCCACAAGATGGTCGGCCATGAGCTTGTTTACATGACGTCACTCTAAGCGTAGCACGCGCTTAGAGTGACGCATCGGGAAGGAGACAGCCAGAAAAAGCACAGCTTCCGAGAGAAGCTGTCGCTTTTTCAGCGGGGGAGAGGAATCAGTGATCGGGCACCATAGCCCGATACATTGATTCCTTGGCTACCGAATCCGCGGCCGGGAGTGCGCGTGCACGCGCACGATCGGCCGCGAGAGCGCGCGGTAGCGCGCATGGTTCCGGGACGTAGAAACTACGTCCAGGAACCGAAATAGGTTAAGGAAGCCCCTGGTAAGTATGGAACCTATGTTGCTTATTGTCTCTGGTACACAGACAGACACACCTGGCCACACAGGTCTGGTACACACCTTTAGAGGAAAAGTCCAATGTCAGAGATATAGCATTAGAAAGGGGTTATTACTTTCTGGGGGGAGGGGGGGTGCACATCATATGTTCTGGTGACAGCCTGAATCCACTGCACTCTTGCTATTTATTTATTGTATTTATAAAGCGCCAACATGTTACGCAGCGCTGGACCTTAGTTCAGATTACATACAATATTTAGGGGTGACATACAGCAATATACACTGGCGTACTCAGCTCTTTCCCTATTGAGAAGACTGCATGTAGACAGCTACATAAGGTATTTTATAGGTTGAAAAGTTTTTGACAGTCCCTAAACTCCAGGAGGGCTGCCTGCAGCTTGTGTGAGAGGCTGACCATCCCTTACATCCTCCACAACCCTATGGACGGTATGACTGTATACCTATATCCTTCCCCTATTCCCACAATCTCCCCCCACCATGTTGTTAATGTTTTGTTTTTGCTTTGGCAATGCTAAATGTATTTGGTCCTGCCATTAAAGCTTTTTTGGATTTGGCTGACAGGGACAGGAGACACATTACAGGCAAGTAGCCTCTGTGTGATGTGGGACTGCAATACAGATATGCTATCTGCTCTCAGTCTCTCCATTCACCCTTGTTTCCCCCCCTTCCCCTAGTGCTGGCTGGAAGGGGGCAATCTCCCCCCAGGTCCCTTTTCATTTAGTGATTTAGGGCTGGTGTCTGGTGTATTCAGGTTTATTGTTGTAAGGCAATGCAAAATACTAGGCTAGCTGATAAAAGTGCAATTAAAGGGCAGGCAAGCTGGTAAATATACACAGCATGATGCAGAGCTTGCCTGGAGGGTCCGTGGGCAAAAATCTGTCTCTCCCCTATGTTATAATGACTGCATGTGTGGATAAGGTGTTAAACAAGGTGAAAAGTTTTTGACAGTCCCTAGACTCCAGGAGGGCTGCTTTCTGACTTGTGTGAGAGACCAGCAGGGACATGAGTCCTATTACAGGCAAGTAGCCTCTGTGTGATGTGGGACTGCAATACAGATAAGCTCTCTGCTCCATCTCAGGCTATTCTCAATTTCTCCACTCCTCTCTCTGGGCTAGTGCACGCCAAAATCACAAAAGCAATCGCTAGCAATTAGTGAGTGCGATTTTGTGAAGTGATTTTCAGAGCGATTTCTGAATGAATCACTCAAAAAAATGATACATGCAGTATACGCTCAGAAGCCCTCTTGTTGTGCACCAGCCCTCCCTCATTCACCTTTCTTTCCCTCTTCCCCTAGTGCTGGCTGGCTGGCTGTGTCTTCTTGTCATACAGGAAAGCTAAATAAATGTGCAATCCCGGTGAGGCAAATTATTATTATTTAGTATTTATATAGCGCCTCCATCTTCCGCAGATGCATATATCCCTGCATCATATGGGTATCGCTTGCGCTATGTGACACTATGTGGCATATTCCACTGAATTTTCCAAACTAAGTCTATCTCCTGTTCCTCTCTTGGGGAGTTGTTCCAGCGCTGTACCCCGTTCAAATTTGCTACTTCCAGAAGCCCTCAGAAACACTTGTGTCCTTGAGTACTTCCAAAGATAGGCAGCTCCGTAATATGCCAGCGCACTTTTGTGCATGAGCAGTATGGAGCCACTTGTATTTGGAAGCACTCGGGGACATACGTGCTTCTGGACCTTTCAGGAACCCCCCCCCCCCTTAAAAATCCTGCGTTTGCCCCTGATATAACAATACAGGAATACAAGAAAAACCAGATCACGCAGCACAGCATGAGTACAAACCAAGGCAATGCTTAGTCAGTCACTGGATGGAGCAAGGAGATTAGGCAAGTTAGGTTTACTCACATGCATAGCATGGGTGCACAGTAATGGGGGTGCATGATCAGGTAGGACACAAAAGGAGGAGGACCCTGCCCAAAGGCTTACAATCTAGAGGTGAGAGGTAGAGCACAAAGGTAGGGGGCCAGAGTTCAGCTGCAGGTTTAGATACCCTGACCAGACGTCCCATTTTATCTGGGACACGTCCCAGGTTCAGGGTCCCCTGTCCCACGCTGCAATGTGTCCCACTTTTGGCCGCCGGGTGTCCCAGCTGTGGGCCTCTGTGTGTGGTCGCGTGAGGTAATGTTTGCCTCATTTACCGTTTGTGGAGTCGGAGTAATCGTTTTCTGCTGCATTTCATGTGTCAGAGGTAATGGTAGTTGCATTTCATGTGACAGAGGTAACGGTTGCTTCAGTTATTACTTGATGGTCATAGAGACTGCATTTGCTACTTTGGGGTTATTGTTGCAGCACTTGGCATTTTGGGGACTCATGGTTATTAAATAGTATACTGTTCAGCAGCTTCTGCAGGTTTAACAATCTATTCCCACCATAGTCATAGTCAGGGCCGGATTTAAGACAAGGCCACCTAGGCCATGGCCTAGGGCACCACAGGAGCAAGGGCACCAAAGCAGCAGGCTAAATTGCAAATGCTGCAATGCAGGAAGATCAGGCGAGCTCCTGACCAGGGTACTCTGCTGCTAGCCGCCTGTGCAGCAGCCACCTTGCTCTCTGTGCACGTTTGCATTGTGGCCGGTGGCTATGGACTTGGGCAGCATTAGAGACGGAATGGAAGGGGAAGCTTCTGCACTGGAGGCAAGCGGCGAAATGACTGACACTGATGGCTGCTGTGGTGTGAAGGCGAGCTGGCTACCTATACTGAATGAGGGGTGGGAAAAGGAGGGATTAAGGGAGTAATCTAGCTACCTATACAGTACTGGAGGGAAGGGGGAGGTCATCTGGCTACATATACTGTGGAGGTTATCAGGCTACCTATACTAAAAGGAAGGTGGGGAGGGGTCATCTCGCTACCTATGGCGAAGGGGGGCGGCTGGTGACAGTGGCCTTGGGCGGTAAAAAGTACAAATCCGGCCCTGGTCATAGTCCAATGTTTTACGATATTATTCTGTATTTATATAGCACTGGCATCTAAGGCAGCACTTTGCAGAGAGTGTAGTCATGTCCTTGGCGGAGCTCACAATCTAATCCCGGCCATAGTGAAAGTCTGATGTCCCACCATATCATTATTATGTTTTTATGTAGCACTTGCATCTTCTGCAGCACTTTACAAAGTACATAGTCATGTCATGGTGGACTCACATCCATGATACAAACCCCCCATTTCACCACATCATTGTGGGAACAATGCTTTTTCTTATGTGTTTGGGGAACATTGCCTAATTACCTTTGGTTTGGTTTTATTCTGGCCCCTTGCCTCAGTTACATTAGTTTGCTCCTCCCACACCGTGTCATGGACACGCCCATTTTTTGGCACAGCGCTAGCACCCCCCTTCTGTCCCAGGTTGAGCCAAGAAAAATCTGGTCACTGTAGTTTAGAGCACTTGTGAGGGGTAGTAGGCCAGTGTGAAAAGGTGAGTTTTGAGGGCCTTCTTGAAGATTTTGAAGGAGGGGGCTGCCCTAATGGGTGGAGATAGGGAGTTCCATAGTGTTGGAGCAGGTCTTGAGAAGTCCTGGAGGCATGCATGGGACTGGGTGATGGGGGGGGGGGGGTCTGGCAAAGTTCATTCGAGGAGCGGAGTTAGCAGCTAGGTGTGTACCTCTGAGTAAGATCGGAGATGTAGGTTAGACAGGTTGTCACAGGAGCCCTAGTAGCCAGACCGCAAATTGCCTTCCAATCGGTTTCAGCACGCCAATCATGCAAGCTGTGGTCGCGAGCAGTGGGCAGGAACCGACGGAATTTGGGCAGCAGCCCGACCAGAAGGGAGCCTGTGAGGTACGGTAATTACAACTTTACACACTATTTCAGGGTATCTGCCACCACCACTGGTATTGGCCAGTGGACCTGACTGACTGACTGATTGGTCCTGCAAATAAAAACAGTTAAACACACTCTATTCTGTCTGGCTAGTAACAACAGTAGTGTCTCTTCAGAAGTCTGAGTTCAGTTTCTGTGTATGCATTGCTGAATAATAGGTTAGCTGGAACCACAACTGACGATAGCGTCGGTTTATTGAAAGCAATATAAATAATTAATATATACAGAAAATTATTAAAATCAACAATTATTGAGAGATGAGATAACAGATGAGATAACACAGTATGAAAATAAAGGGGAGAAAAAACGGATACTTAGAGTTCATGGAGAGATGTCCTTTCGTGGGAAGAATCATAAAGTCCTTGGTTTCAAGTTGAGCAAAATTCTTTGTTTCAGAGCAAAATTCAAAGTTCAGCAAACAAGATGACCGCCAGCCATGTGTCCTCGGCTAGCAGCAGAGCTCTCATACAGATGGAATGTGGAGGACTGAATTGCCCGGGCAGCTCATTCACTTTTAATGGAGCTGAGTTCAGAGGCGGGCTTCCAGAGTCGCCCCCCGGGCCGGATTATGGTAATCACATCTGGGCAGGGGCTTTCACCAGCCCCATAACCCTGACATGTTCTCTAGGCCGACCTACGCGGCCGGCACACAAATACTAATTACATATCATCGATCCCCAGAACCTACCGATTAATATGATACCTTGGAGTGTTAGGGAGTATGGTTACCGAGGGGCCCATAACTCCTTAACCGAAGGAGGTATGATTATGATTTGTATACCGAGACGTTGGTCCAATTTCAACGGATCCGAATACACTCCTCTCACCTCTGGGTGATACTCAGTTTTCCTTTAATAAGCAGAAATCATAATTCACATGCTTCACCATTTTAACCCCTGGAGACAAGTTTGTCTGGTGAGCAGGAGGAAGCCCCATTTGCTAGTCAATTCACATTCAGGTGTGAGCTGTGGGCTCATCCTGTCTTTCCCAAAGGCAGGACACTGGCCTTGTGGTTGGTGTCGGATAGTCTGGAGTGAAAGCAGGTTTTGAATAGCCCCCTGCTGGGATTAGCTCCCTTGGCTCTGAAAAGACTCCTGGTTTGTTAATTAACATCTGAGTGTTACACCTCTGGCTTAATTAGCAAGTCACAGGGGCAGGTTTCCTGCCAGCTGGTACAGGGGGGGGGGGGGGAACTGGCTTTTTAAAAACCAGGAATGTCAGTCTCTGATTGCTTGCCCGACTACGATAAATGGCAATCGGCGCAATAAACCAATTGCGTTCTCGTTTCTCACGGCTGTTCCGAGACACAGGTTTTGTGGACAGATTTGTAGGTCAGACACAATATCTTGAATCTGATTCTGGACTGGATAGGAAGCCAGTGGAGGGATTCACAGAGGGGAGCCGCCCTGGTGGAGCGATGGGAGGAGTGGATAATTCTGGGTGCCGCATTTATGATGGACTACAGTGGGGCTATTCGGGTCATAGAGAGACCAGACAGAAGGGCATTGCAGTAGTCGAGGCGGGAAATTATGAGGGCATGGATGAGGAGTTTGGTGGTGGCAGAGGTCAGGAAAGGGCGAATCTTACAGATGTTACGAAGGTGGAAGTTGCAGGACTTTGTGAGGTTTTAGATGTGGGGAGTGAAGGAGAGTGCGGAGTCCAGGGTGACACCTGCTAGTTAAAGGAATGCGATTCATAGATTACCAAAACCCCAAAGAGCAGCCTGACAGCTGGGCAGCTGGTAATAGTCACAGCTGGTTCACACTGGCAGATTTCATATTATCTTGACTAAGATGGTGGTTTACTAAGGCTAAAGAACAGTGGGGAAAAATGAACAGAAGTAATTCTGCAATCATGGACTGGAGGTTTTTTTTTCTGAACTGTCTGCTATTAGGGCTAGAAAGGTTTTCAGACCCCACCTAAGTCATACCAGCAGATCACAGTACAGCCTCACACACGCTAGATGAAACCGATAGCCAATAACCAACACACCCACTAAGAACAGCTCTAGGCCCCAGAAATAGATACTGTCAGGCCCCCACCCTGTTTACTCTTAAAATGAGCATGAAATGACTTTAAAAATAAAAAATAGATACTCATCTAAGAGCCTTCCCGTTCCCCTGCCGGTCTCCTCGTTCCCCCGCAGGCTCCTCCATTTGTATCCCCCGCCGCGGGAGACTTCAGCAGTCTTCAGAAGGAAGCGCTCAGGCTCCCGAAGAACGATGGCTCTGTACTGCGCACACGCGAATGCGCAAGAGTGGACGCTCGTGCTGTTGCAGTATGGAGCGGCCAGTCTTCGGAAGCCCCATGTGGTTCCAAAGCCCAACCCGGAAGACATCGGTCCACAACCGAACAGTCATGGACTGCTAACAAGAGAGTCTGCGGGGGAATACGGAGACCGGAGGGAGAACTGGAAGGCTCCATAGAACCCACAGCCTTCCCTCTCCTTAGATGAGTATCTATTTTTTATTTTTAAAATCGCTTCAGACACCCTTTAAAGGATAGCTGAGGCGAAAATGCTGAATAAAAGTAAATACCTATTTATCTGCATATAGCTGCTAGGAAGCAGACTGCATTCTCCTTTTCCCCCGAATGCCTCCAAGTCATGTGTGAAGTGTCTGGACTGGGCCCCAACTATCGCCTGGGTTGCCATCCTTGCTACGTAAGTAGTAGTCTCTCAGTCTGCAATAGCTGCTGCGCCTGAATAGTTTGCATGGCTGCACACATGCCTGCGCGGTTCGGAAGCCATTGAAGACCACCGGGAGCTGGACACCATGGCAGAGGGCTTCCGATCTGCACAGGAGTGCAGGGGGGCTGGGGGGAGAGAGCGCAGTCCGTGTCCCAGCAGCTTTATGCAGATAAATAGGTATTTACTTTTTTCAGCATTTTTCACCTCGGCTATCCTTTAACCACTTAAGGACCACGCTGTTAAACCCCCTATTGACCAGGCTATTTTTGACCAATTAGGCCACTACAGCCTTAGGGAACCATGAGGAATGGAGCCTGGAAATAGAAAGAGCTTTTATACATACCTGGGGCTTCTTCCAGCCCCATAAGCCTGGATCGCTCCCAAGCCGCCATCCTCCGCTTCCTAGAACCGCCGGTACCAGTCCCGTCACTTACGGCGGAGGCGGCCAATTGTCCGCATCACAGGGGCTCCCTCCATACCCTTACGCATGCGGCTGCGCAATAGGCAGCCTCATGCGTACTTGTATAGAGGGAGCTCCGTGTGATGCGGAGAATCGGCCGCGTCCGCCGGCCGAATGGCCGACTCGCGTCAATGACTGGACCCGGTACCGGTGGATCCAGGCAGCAGAGGATGGCGGCGTGGGAGCGATCCGTGCGTATGGGGCTGGAGGAAGCCCCAGGTATGTATAAAACCTTTTTTTGATCCTCTCTGGTTCCCTTTAAAGGCTCGCTGCAGGACCGCACAACTCATCACACAAGTGATTCCCCCCCTTTCCTGCTCACCAACACAGCTCTCTGTTGGTGGGCTATGATCGCTCCCAGGATGTTTATTTTTTTTACAAATATTTATTTCATTATTTTTTGTAATACATTTTACACATTTTTTTATACTGCCTTCTCCCATCCTCCCCCGCCAGCCAATCAGCATGATCGGCTGTCATAGGCTTCAGCCTATGACAGCAGATCGCTTCCCTGCAGCCCAGAGGGACAGCCGTGTCACACGGCTGTACCCAGTCAGGGGCAAGCCCAGGATTTTCAAGGGGGGGGGATTCCAGAAATGTCTCCCTCAGTCACGCACAATGCAGCATAATAATATGGTAGGACATCATGTTGGGTACACATAATGCAATTTCCCGTCCAACCGAACGTCAAGGCGATTGATCAGGAGCAGTTTCGATACAGATAATAATGAGGACAGCTGACATTGGTAATTAAGGGGAAAGTGAAACATTCATACAGCAGGGCACAGGGCTGTGCTCATTCCTGACTCTGTTAAGTTCACCAGAGCTGCTCCATGCTCTGTACACATGCTGCTGCTACATCCAAAGTCAACTGTAGCAGGGAAAGAAAGGGGGCGGTGCTGTGAGCTGCAGGATGCCTGCAGATATTCTGCTGAAACAACTTGTGTCTGTGCCCAGACATTGCACCGGCCCTGGGAGACTGATGGCAGAGCGGAGCTTCGGGAGCGTGATCTTCTTCTAGGCACGCCCCCGAGGACTGCACGCTGATCAGCGTTAGGCGGTCCTGGGGCTGCCGCTGCGTCCACGCCAATTGACGTGGAGCGGTCATTAAGCTGGCCATACAACACTCGCTGGAACATTAAATTGTTCTCTGATCAAATCTGAACAGAGAGGAATCTATTTCCTGGCCACACACTACACATGGGAGGGGGGGAGGGGAGGATTTTAATAGATACACTGGCATTGCATTTCGTGGGTACCAGCGTACTTCCTCAGGTCGATTAATGTGCCTAGAAATGGAGAAATGTAAGGCACTTAGGGCTTGATTTACTAAGCTGCACTGCTACAGCAGCGCAGTTTAATGACAGCAGGTAGTGTTATAATGCCCTGCGCAGGATAAGCAGCCATACCGTGTGCAGTTAAATTACGCTAGGCTCAGATAGTTTAAAGAGAGCTTTGTTATACTTAACGAGCACTCCACTGAACTCACCCTGAGCCCGGCGGGCCCAGTAGCAGTAGTAGTAGTGCAAAAATCCTGCACTTTGATTGGCTCTGTAGGCTGCCTGTCACTTGTCACTCAGGCTATTGGGCCAATACGGCTTAGTGAATCAAGCCCTTTGTGCTTAGAAACTCCATCAATACATGTTCACACACATACAGTAAATATCAGACAGAAACTAATGGTAATGATAAAAGCAATAAAATAAAAAAAAATATAAAAATATGTAAGTGGCATCAGAGAGAATAACAGCTAATGAATATCCAATCTATGGTATTGGAGACATTCACTGGAAGCTGTAATTGATAGAGCCTTATGGTTGAGTGTAGGGTAGTTTAGCAGGGTGCAGAGGTAGCCACACATCGGGGCCCTTGGGCCAGAGGGGCCCCGAAGGGCCCACCCTCAACTACAGTATTAGCTCTCTATTGGTCCTGTGCTCATAATAATCACTTCTATAGATACATTGAACAGTGGTAATCATTAACAAGCTGTTCCCCATCCCCTTCTTACACCTCTGACACTGTAGTTGCCATTGGCAGGTTTTGGTGCGCCGTATAAATTGTTATGTATAGAGTGCTTGGGGGGCCCCAATGTAAAACTTGCATCGGGCCCTCAGCTCATTAGCTACGCCACTGCTGTTTAGAGTTCCTAAAAAATGTCTGTCCCTTGAAAATGTGACCACACTTACCACAGTCTGTAATACAGTACAATCTCATTATAGTAAACTCTGATATAGTAAGCATTCGGATATAGTAAACTACATGTCAAAGTCCTGGCCAAGCACCATTGTAAGCATTGTAAGTAAATGGGAGTAGTGCCTGGTATAGTAAACTCTGATATAATAGAAAGCTAATTACACCAGAAAGGAAAAATGTGTGCATCAACCAAGTGAACCTGACAAATCTGGCTTTGCAAATTTGGCCTATTGGCTAATCACGAGACATTGCTCATGCAAATATGCATTTGCTTTCGCATGCCTAAATATGCAGGGTCAAAAACCAAAACCGCAAAACAATCGCCCTGCGGGAATTAGTTCCTGCTACATAGCACTATCCAGGGGCGCCACGAGGAGGCTATGCCCCGAAACATGTCGTGTATTACTGGGATTTGATAAAACGCAAGTTTGAAGCCAATTGAGTGCCTCCTTCGTATTTACTACATTGAACCGTGTGTGGAGTGGTGACCCACAGAGGGATTGTGCACCGACAACATAGACCTGACTAGGCCTATTCCACAGGGACTCGCTGCAGTTTGCTTGTTGAGGCTTCCCATTGCCCCCATACAACCGGGGGGCCGCGGGAGTCCCAGGCACTCTCACCGCCTGGAACCCACACAGCGGCACCACGGAGGGGGAAGCAGGGGGGTGCAGGCGATCTCCCCAGCGTGGCCAGCGCCGGGAAGAGCCGCCCGCACCCACCTCCCAATATTAAAAACAGGCACTTACCTTAACGTCCATTGCGCTCTGCTACATGCGCATGACCTGGGCGCGACACATAAGGGGAGGACAGGAGCAAACAGCCCGCTCCAGGGCTCTCACCTCCTAAAACAAGCCATTCACCACTTGCCTCCAAAGAAAAAAAATGCAATGCTAATTACACCAGAGAGGAAATGTGTGCATCAACCAAGTGAACCTGACAAATCTGGCTTTGCAAATTTGGCCTATTGGCTAATCACGAGACATTGCTCATGCAAATATGCATTTGCTTTCACATGCCTAAATATGCAGGGTCAAAAACCAAAAAGCGCAAAACAATCGCCCTGCGGGAATTAGTTCATGCTACATAGCACTATCCAGGGGCGCCACGAGGAGGCTTCCCATTGCCCCCAATCCCCTGGAGCGGGCTGTTTGCGCCTGTCCTCCCCTTATGTGTCGCGCCCAAGCCATGCGCATGTAGCAGAACGCAATGGACGTTAAGGTAAGTGCCTGTTTTTAATCTTGGGAGGTGTGTGTGCGGGCGGCTCTTCCCGGCGCTGGCCACACTGGGGAGATCGCCTGCACCCCCCAGCCTCCACCTCCGGGGTGCCGTTGTGTGGGTTCCAGGCGTTGAGAGAGCCTGGGACCCCCGCGGCCCCCCGGTTGTATGGGGGCAATGGGAAGCCTCCCCGTGGTGCCCCTGGATAGTGCTATGTAGCATGAACTAATTCCCGCAGGGCGATTGTTTTGCGGTTTTGGTTTTTGACCCTGCATATTTAGGCATGTGAAAGCAAATGCATATTTGCATGAGCAATGTCTCGTGATTATAATAAAAGATCTAGGCACAACAATCTGACCAATAACTTTGCCAAAGAGTATAAATTGGTGCAAAAAATTTCTCAACTTTATTAATACAAAATTGTAAATAGGTGCTCGGATGGAAAAGCGACAAACCCAGCCCCCCCAAAATCACACCATTAAAACTCTAAAACAAGAAAAGGAGCAGAGGCTCTTTAAGTAGATGACGACACTCTGGCGATCATCTTGGCAACACTGTGTGACCACCCAAGAGTACTGAATTCAATAAGGTGGTGGATATGCAATGGATTATGGAAACAGTTCCAGCCAGAGTATATCTTGTAATGACTGAATAAGTATGCACTTGTTTCACATATAGCAGAATGATAAAGTTGCAATCCAGATAATAAAGTTCTCAATGTATTGTCACAGCATATGAAGGTTGTTTAGCTGCAAAGCTACCACGTTTCTTCAAAACATAGCTTGCACTGTATGGATAGGAAAATACTTTCCCCTGAGCCTTTAAAAGTCCCACTCGCAGACCAAGGCAGCAGCGTATTCCTCAAGTATAACGTGTGCAGTAGCATAAGCAAGCATATAGAAAGGCACAAAACAGGGCAGATGGTAAGTCGCAGTAGCAAATAGCAGAGTCCTAGACAGCCTGCAGATTAAGCACAGCGTATAGCAGCGATCAGATGGTAATATGTAGCAGGCATGATGAGATGGATTACCTGCCCTGAAGTGCTTTCGTCAAGTCTGTGATCAACATGTCGTGTAGTCCACATATTGGTTCCTGTGTGACCTCATGGGTAGATTCTCCAATGTCTCGTGATTAGCCAATAGGCCAAATTTGCAAAGCCAGATTTGTCAGGTTCACTTGGTTGATGCACACATTTCCTCTTTGGTGTAATCTGATATAATAAAACTTCTGTTATAGTAATAATTGTTTTTTTTCCCCTGCAGAATTCTGTATCTGCCTATAGTGGAAAGTGGGTGGGCACTGGGCACATGCATCATACATCAGTCAGAGACCTTCCAGCTGTAGTCGGTGTGGTGGCTGGTAAAAAATTGTAGCCTATTGGTTATCTACACACTACCCTGGGCCTGCCTGGACTCAGGGCCAAAATAAGCAGCATGGGGACCCGGTGCAAAGGTAGCTTGGGAGCCCCCTACCTTAAGGCAAGCCCCCCTGCATTAACTCCCTGGCAGCCAGCCCAGTGGTCCCCCCCCCCCCCCCCCCCCGCCCCCACAGCAAAATTTCAAATTCCCAGTAGTCTCTCTTCATAGGTAGTGTGGAGTCCTCAGTATAGGTATAGTAGTGCCCCAGTATAGGTATAGCGGTGCCCCAGTATAGGTATAGTGGTGCCCCCAGTATAGGTAGTGTGGAGTCCTCAGTATAGGTATAGTAGTGCCCCCAATATAGGTATAGTGGTGCCCCCAGTATAGGTAGTGTGGAGTCCTCAGTATAGGTATAGTGGTGCCCCCAGTATAGGTATAGTGGTGCCCCCAGTATAGGTAGTGTGGAGTCCTCAGTATAGGTATAGTGGTGCCCCCCAGTATAGGTAGTGTGGAGTCCTCAGTATCGGTATAGTAGTGCCCCCAGTATAGGTATAGTGGTGCCCCCAGTATAGGTAGTGTGGAGTCCTCAGTATAGGTATAGTAGTTCCCCCAGTATAGGTATAGTAGTTCCCCCAGTATAGGTATAGTGGTGCCCCCAGTATAGGTAGTATGGAGTCCTCAGTATAGGTATAGTGGTGCCCCCAGTATAGGTATAGTGGTGCCCCCAGTATAGGTATAGTGGTGCCCCCAGTATAGGTAGTGTGGAGTCCTCAGTATAGGTATAGTGGTGCCCCCAGTATAGGTAGTATGGTGTCCTCAGTATAGGTATAGTAGTTCCCCCAGTATAGGTATAGTGGTGCCCCCAGTATAAGTAGTGTGGAGTCCTCAGTATAGGTATAGTAGTGCCCCCAGTATAGGTATAGTGGTGCCCCCAGTATAGGTAGTGTGGAGTCCTCAGTATAGGTATAGTAGTGCCCCCAGTATAGGTATAGTGGCGCCCCCAGTATAGGTAGTGTGGAGTCCTCAGTATAGGTATAGTAGTGCCCCCAGTATAGGTATAGTGGTGCCCCCAGTATAGGTAGTGTGGAGTCCTCAGTATAGGTATAGTGGTGCCCTCAGTATAGGTAGTGTGGAGTCCTCAGTATAGGTATAGTGGTGCCCCCAGTATAGGTATAATGGTGCCCCCAGTATAGGTAGTGTGGAGTCCTCAGTATAGGTATAGTGGTGCCCCCAGTATAGGTATAGTGGTGCCCCCAGTATAGGTAGTATGGTGTCCTCAGTATAGGTGTAGTAGTTCCCCCAGTATATGTATAGTGGTGCCCCCAGTATAAGTAGTGTGGAGTCCTCAGTGTAGGTATAGTAGTGCCCCCAGTATAGGTATAGTGGTGCCCCCAGTATAGGTAGTGTGAAGTCCTCAGTATAGGAATAGTAGTGCCCTCAGTATGGGTATAGTGGTGCCCCAAGTATAGGTAGTGTGGAGTCCTCAGTATAGGTATAGTAGTGCCCCCAGTATAGGTATAGTGGTGCCCCCAGTATAGGTAGTGTGGAGTCCTCAGTATAGATATAGTAGTGCCCCCAGTATAGGTATAGTGGTGCCCCCAGTATAGGTAGTGTGGAGTCCTCAGTATAGGTATAGTGGTGCCCCCAGTATAGGTATAGTGGTGCCCCCAGTATAGGTAGTGTGGAGTCCTCAGTATGGGTATAGTGGTGACCCCAGTATAGGTATAGTGGTGCCCCCAGTATAGGTAGTGTGGAGTCCTCAGTATGGGTATAGTGGTGACCCCAGTATAGGTATAGTGGTGCCCCCAGTATAGGTAGTGTGGAGTCCTCAGTATGGGTATAGTGGTGCCCCCAGTATAGGTATAGTGGAGCCCCCCGTATAGGTAGTGTGGAGTCCTCAGTATACGGTAGGTATAGTAGTGCCCCCAGTATAGGTATAGTGGTGCCCCCAGTAGAGGTAGTGTGGAGTCCTCAGTCTAGGTATAGTAGTGCCCCCAGTATAGGTATAGTGGTGCCGCCAGTATAGGTAGTATGGTGTCCTCAGTATAGGTATAGTAGTGCCGCCAGTATAGGTATAGTGGTGCCCCCAGTATAGGTAGTGTGGAGTCCTCGATATAGGTATAGTAGTGCCCCCATAATAGGTATAGTGGTGCCCCCCAGTATAGGTAGTGTGGAGTCCTCAGTATAGTTATCGCAGTTCCCCCAGTATAGGTATAGTAGTTCCCCCAGTATAGGTATAGTGGTGCCCCCAGTATAGGTAGTGTGGAGTCCTCAGTATATGTATAGTGGTGCCCCCAGTATAGGTATAGTGGTGCCCCAGTATAGGTAGTGTGGAGTCCTCAGTATAGGTATAGTGGTGCCCCCAGTATAGATATAGTGGTGCCCCCAGTATAGGTATAGTGGTGCCCCCAGTATAGGTATAGTGGTACCCCCAGTATAGGTAGTGTGGAGTCCTCAGTATAGGTATAATGGTGCCCCCAGTATAGGTATAGTGGTGCGCCCAGTATAGGTATAGTGGTGCCCCCAGTATAGGTAGTGTGGAGTCCTCAGTATAGGTATAGTAGTGCCCCCAGTATAGGTATAGTGGTGCCCCAGTATAGGTAGTGTGGAGTCCTCAGTATAGGTATAGTAGTGCCCCCAGTATAGGTATCGTCAAACCTGTGTGTTGGAAGTTGCTGCGGTGAAGGAGGGAGAGGCGACCAGGGGAAGATTGGACAGCACTACAGCCGTTTCACGCCGCTCGGGCGCTTGCTCACATGCGTGTCCGCAACTTCCAACATACAGGTTTGACGATACTTTCTGCATATGTCAATACTGTTCACTTCTGGCTGAAGAATGGAATAAATTTTGGAACTGTTTAAGAGATAGGTATAGTAGTGCCCCCAGTGTAGGTATAGTGGTGCCCCCAGTATAGGTAGTGTGGAGTCCTCAGTATAGGTATAGTGGCGCCCCCAGTATAGGTATAGTGGTGCCCCTAGTATAGGTATAGTAGTGCCCCCAGTATAGGTATAGTAGTGCCCCCAGTATAGGTATAGTTGTGCCCCCAGTATAGGTAGTGTGGAGTCCTCAGTATAGGTATAGTAGTGCCCCCAGTATAGGTATAGTGGTGCCCCCAGTATAGGTAGTGTGGAGTCCTCAGTATAGGTATAGTAGTGCCCCCAGTATAGGTATAGTAGTGCCCCCAGTATAGGTGGTGTGGAGTCCTCAGTATAGGTATAGTGGTGCCCCCAGTATAGGTATAGTGGTGCCCCCAGTATAGGTATAGTTGTGCCCCCAGTAAAGGTATAGTTGTGCCCCCAGTATAGGTAGTGTGGAGTCCTCAGTATAGGTATAGTAGTGCCCCCAGTATATGTATAGTTGTGCCCCCAGTATAGGTAGTGTGGAGTCCTTAGTATAGGTACAGTAGTGCCCTCAGTATAGGTAGTATGGAGTCCTCAGTATAGGTATAGTAGTGCCCCCAGTATAGTTATAGTGGTGCCCTCAGTATAGGTAGTATGGAGTCCTCAGTATAGGTAAAGTAGTGCCCCCAGTATAGGTAGTGTGGAGTCCTCAGTATAGGTATAGTAGTGCCCCCAGCAGAGGTATAGTGGTGTCCCAAGTATAGGTAGTATGGAGTCCTCAGTATAGGTATAGTAGCACCCACCAGTATAGTTATAGTGGTGCCCCCAGTATAGGTAGTGTGAAGTCCTCAGTATAGGTATAGTAGTGCCCCACAGTATAGGTATAGTAGTGCCCCCCAGTATAGGTAGTGTGGAGTCCTCAGTATAGGTATAGTGGTGCCCCCCAGTATAGGTAGTGTGGAGTCCTCAGTATCGGTATAGTAGTGCCCCCAGTATAGGTATAGTGGTGCCCCCCAGTATAGGTAGTGTGGAGTCCTCATTATAGGTATAGTAGTGCCCCCAGTATAGGTATAGTGGTGCCCCCAGTATAGGTAGTGTGGAGTCCTTGGTATAGGTATAGTAGTACACAAAATTACCTCAGCGCAAAAAACAATCAGTTATCTCCCAGGCAGAGCCTGCCCGTGGACAGTGTTGATAGATCCAGCAATACAGTACCTTATCCTGAAGCTCTATTTGGATGATCAGTGCTCAAACCGCACTTCTGTGGTATCGCAAACTTTGTTTAAACTCCCTGAAATCCCGACATCCCAAGGTGAAATCTACGGCAGATTTCCGCTTAGCGGTGAGACAGCCTGGCTCAGCTCCCCAAGTGCTCCGATCACGTGACTTCCCGACTTCCGGTCTTGTCTGCTACGCGTTCCAGCGTAGTTGCGTGCTCAACGCTAGGAATAAGCGGCTGCAGCCTCCTGATAAGTACGTTTGCGATACCACAGAAGTGCGGTTTCAGCACTGACCATCCAAATAGAGCTGCAGGATAGGGTGCTGTATTGCTGGATCTATCAACACTGTCCACGGGCAGGCTCTGCCTGGGAGATTGCTGATTGTTTTTTGCACTGAGGTAATTTTGTGTACTTTGTTTTCCCTTTGGGCTTGGAGTCAGCCCCACCTTGTAGCTGCACTCATCCAGCTTGTTTTGCGGCGCTACTCTTACTTGATTTTGTATAGTAGTGCCCCCAGTATAGGTTTAGTGGAGCCCTCAGTATAGGTATAGCAGTGCCCCAAGTATAGGTATAGTAGTGCCCCCAGTATAGGTAGAGTGGTGCCCCCAGTATAGGTAGAAAGGTACCCCCCACCCCCAACATTGTCTCAGACCTCCAGACCAGCTCGGTGACTGATAGACGTCCCGATCAGTGTGGGTCCCGAGGCAGAGTGACCACAGCAACCGCGCGCAACACTTCAAATGCAGGAAATGACGAGTGACGGAACTTACGCATATGAAATCAGCGGCACTGTTCACACTGCTCTCTCTGCCTCAGGTGCTGATCTTGAGGTCTGTCAGTCGCCTCACTGATCTTTGAGGTCTGAATAGGGCAAAAGAGAGGGCGCCAGCAGGGCTTTTTTTTTTTTAAAGAGCCTATGGGGCATCTAGGGGGCCCCTATGGACCCTGGGGCCCTAGGGCAATTTACTTCATTGCCCTCATTGCCTTTATGTTAGCACCGGCCCTGCCTGGATTACCTCAAAAGCACCAGCGAGTGAGACCTATGCTTCCTGTCACTGTGTAAGCTGCTGCCTGACTATTGTCATTTGTGACTTGCTTGTGCATGGCTGCAATGCTACAGTATTATCCAGCCTACACAGAAATGTGGACAGAGGAGCTCACTATATGTACTGTATCTGCATTAACTGGAGAGACCTAGGCTTCCTGTGCAAGCTGTTGTCTAATTACTGAGGGAACAGCCTGTAATCTGTGACTAGCTTGTGCATGGCTGCAACGCTGCAGTATCATCAAGGCTGCACAGAAATGTGGACAGAGGAGCTCACTATCAGTACTGTACCTGCATTAACTGGTGAGACCTAGGCTTCCTGTGCAAGCTTTTCCATTATTATTGAATGCAAATCCCTGCATATTGAGCACTGCGCATTTTGATGCAGCTTAGATGCTGCCTGTGCTCGCTTGCTGAAGCATTGAAAAGAAAAAATGACTCCCAACGATTGACTAAATTAAGATACAGTACTATAGTATAACCATTGCCGGCCTTTGTTATGAGCGACCGGAGCGGTCGCTCAGGGCGCCAGCTTTCAAGCGCCTATAGCTGGTTACCTATACTGAGGGCACCTACACCTGATTTCCTGTACTGAGGGCACCTATAGTTTTACTGAGGGCTCCAACACCTGGCTATCTTTACTGAGGGCTCCAACACCTGTCTACCTATACTGGAGGTACCTACGCCTGGCTACGTATTGGGGGGGGGGGGGGGGGGGGGGGGGGGATGGAGACCTTCAACTGACTTCCTATACTGGGGGCACCATTGCTTGGCAACCTATACTGAGGGCACCTACACATGAGATCCTATACTGGCTACCTACCTATACTGAGTCTGAGGGCACTGCGGCTATAACGCGTGGTGCAAATTGTCAGTACTGTGCTATCATTCTAAATGGGGGGAAGGCGGCTAACTGTCCCACTGATTGTTTTTATTAATATTCCTGAAAGGTTCTAGCCTTCATTTGTAAGTGTATTCAGGATAGTGCACTCTTTCCATCCATTCGTGGTTATTAATAGTATTTTTTCTATTATACATACATGACACAGAGATCTGAGCATTTGGCGTGCTGTGTCACAATGTCAAAAAGGTTGGGAACCACTTTCCTAGGAGATATCTCAGGAGAAAAGGGGAATTGCATATGGGCCTGTGTGTGTGTATATACATGCGTGTGTGTGTGTATATGCACGTGGGAAGAGGATGAAGGGGGGGGGGGGGCACAAAAATCAGGTTTCGCTCAGGGTGCTGTGAAACCTAAGGCCGGCCCTGAGTATAACGTTATGTGCTTGAGTATGATAGTTTCTGATATAGTAAACCCACTTTTGACGGTGCCTTGGAGTTTACTATAAAGGGATTCTACTGTAATGATATGCCTAGCTGCACATATAATTTCTGCACCACAATCATTTGTTCTCATATTTTCAATGTTTTGTTCACACCAAAGGGCATCAGGAAACTCATCAGACTTCTCCGTCTATTGATCAGAGGGCTGGTGGTCTAGAGAGGCCTCCAGACATGAAGACCTCCGGGGCTCTCGCTGGCCTGTGGCTGCTGCTACTGGTGCTGACGTGTCCAGGGGTGGTCGGCACAGGAGGAGATGACGAAGGTGAGAATGATTTTGGACAGCAACAACCTCAGATGATAGCATGCTTTTTGTAAAAGAAAAAACCCCAAAACTGAGAGAAATGTGGAGGCTTCCATAATGGACTCCCTTCTGAAAATGCTGGATGTCTGACTGTTGTGCTGATCCTCTTCATTTAAATCTCTAGTTCTACCTTGTAATCCATATGATAGTAAATCTGTACTCACTAGTCATGCACAACGTTTTCTACATCACACCCCTCCCCTTTTTTGGAATATTTAACTTACTGTTCAGTTTGTAGTAAAGTTTTTACCACTCCGATGCTCTCTGTAGCGTGTTTTTAAGAAGCGATGTGTACTTTTTAGCATCATATGCTGCTTGTCATAGGAAACCATTTCTCACTGCTGTTTCAGTTAATCCTTTTCATACTGACACTAGGTAGGGCAAGGGACAGAAAGACAAGATACTTAATGCTGGCCACAAAGTGTTAATCTCTCAACAGAGGTAGTGGATGTGAGAGGTCAGGTGAACAATCCTCATTGGAAGGCACTGTCTGGCTGCCACCTTCCCACCCTTAAACCAAACTATCTCAAGATGCAACAGCTAAAACCATGGGTAGAAGGAGCTAAAAAGAGAGAAGTTCTAAAAAGAGGGGTCCCCAAACATTTTGGTCGAGGGCCGGGTCAACATACTTCAGACTGCTGGAGGGCCGGAGTATGCATAAAATGATGTAGAAGTCTTTGTGGGCCAGACAGTAAGGCATCACCAGGTGACAACCTGCAGTCCAATTGGACAGCAGTGTCACCTGATGTGGAATTTGATTGGAAACCACCGAATCACTGCTTTCTGGCTTCCATGTGGAAGGGTGGTGCCAGCACTGCTATTCTACATGCAGACCACCAATATGTAAAGATGTAGCTGACCGCATCTAAGTAATACATTTTGTGTGTGTGTGTGTGTGGTGT
Organism: Hyperolius riggenbachi; assembly: GCF_040937935.1. Taxonomy (NCBI): domain Eukaryota; kingdom Metazoa; phylum Chordata; class Amphibia; order Anura; family Hyperoliidae; genus Hyperolius; species Hyperolius riggenbachi. Next base: position 15,538,793 of record NC_090656.1, on the reverse strand, counting down.
GTGTGTGGTGTGTGTGTGGTGTGTGTGGTGTGTGTGTGGTGTGTGTGTGGTGTGTGTGTGTGTGTGTGTGTGGTGTGTGTGTGTGGTGTGTGTGTGTGTGTGTGTGTGTGTGTGTGTGTGTGTGTGTGTGTGTGTGTGTGTGTGCGTGTGTGGTGTGTGTGTGTGTGTGTGTGTGTGTGTGGTGTGTGTGTGTGTGTGTGTGGTGTGTGTGTGGTGTGTGTGTGGTGTGTGTGTGGTGTGTGTGTGTGTGTGTGTGTGTGGTGTGTGTGTGGTGTGTGTGTGGTGTGTGTGTGTGTGTGTGTGTGTGTGTGTGTGTGTGTGGTGTGTGTGTGGTGTGTGTGTGGTGTGTGTGTGTGTGTGTGTGTGTGTGTGTGTGTGTGTGTGTGTGTGGTGTGTGTGTGTGTGTGTGT